>NW_013666808.1:131441-144466 GCF_000517525.1 Limulus polyphemus
CAGTTTTATAAAGAAAACGCACTAGAAAAAGGTTTAGATACCAATCATAGAACCAGTGCTGAGGTGAAAGGAAATATCTTAAAAAAAAATTTGAAAAAAAAATTTCTTCGTAGAGGGCGCTTGTTTACAGTCTAAAACGTATTTTAGGAATTTTTTCATTAAATTCCTCTTTAAACTTCATTAAAGAATACTATTTTGTACAAATAATTGAATGTTATGCTACTATTTATAAAAATAAAATCAGAAATCCATTAAAAGATAAGTTCTCTATCATTTTTTCAATTCACAAATGCACACTTGCATTGCTTATTAAGAAAGTTAGTACCGGTAGTCATCGGGTTAAATATGGTCTCTCCTTGTAAGAAAGCACTTTATATATGACCTCTGTGATCTTCATGCGCAAGATGAGCACTTCGTTTCTGATCTCTGTGTAAGGGATGACACTACTAAGAGAATTAGTACCGGTAGTCATCGGGTTAATGTATTTAATTCACTTTGAAATTTACTAATGTTTTCCATTTGTACTTTTTGCTACTGTTGTTGACTTTCCTGTAGTTGCTGCTGACTTTCCTGCAACTGTTGGATACTTTCTTCTTGTTTCCTTTCTAGTCCCAGTTGCTACTGCTGTAATCTCTCTTCTTGTTTCTTTTCTTGTACTACTTGTTTCTTTTCTTTTTCCTCCAACAACTGCTGTAATGACTCTTCTTGTTTCTTTTCTTTTTCCTCCAACAACTGCTGTAATTTCTCTTCTTGTGTCTTTTCTTTTTCCTCCAACAACTGCTGTAATCTCTCTTCTTGTTTCTTTTCTCGTTCTTCTTGTTTTTTAATTTTCCCTCCAACAACTGCTGTAATCTCTCTCTTGTGTATTTTGCTGTTCGAGCTGCCACTGTTGCAGGTTTTCTTGCCACTGCTGTTGTCTCTCTTCTTGTTTATTTTCTCGTTCTTCTTGTTTCTTTTACTGTTCTTGTATTGCTGCCATCAAATCTGCTAAGCTGTAGTTTGATTTGTCATCTTTCATTTCCATCTTCTTTTTTTCTTCATCCCACTCCTGACACCAATTTGTTAAGTTTCTGGTCGTTTGTCAATTTTCCGTAGAAATTCTTTCCGAAAAACTTTAGCGATACAAGTCCTTTCTTAAATAAAACTAGTTTATTCTTTCTCAATAAAACTTTGCAATACACTTAATTTCCACAGTCACTTCAACTTAACACACGCTAGAATTCACAACGATTTACACACTTTACTTACGGCTTGACTCTATTGTAGGTCTCTATCTCTGCCTGTCTGCAATTATTCTCTCCGCCGTCACTTTATTTTCCGGCTTATATACTAGAACATAGCATGCCTAGAAAAGCCTATAGTTGCGAGAAACAATCACGATCTTTCTAGAACTCCATCGCATGCTCCAAACATCGCGCGACTTCCGCTGTCGTAACAGTATAATAAGCGTTACAGCCTCAAAATATCGATTATAGTAATCAACGTAATATGCTATTATAAAACTAGCAGAGATCCGCAAAACATTTGCGGTCAAATAAGTATCTTTATTGCAACAGTACTTCTTTAAATACAGGATTTCTATAGTAATACAAAATAATTCTAGCCTCAGACACTGAAATTTATAAGTCCACTTGTCTTAGTCCTAACATTAGTTAAAACCTTTATTAAGTACGGCCTATATTCGATAAAGAGATAAATTATCTCCGTAACTAGTGTACGTTTTTTGCTTTAGTTAGGGCTAAACCTTACTGCACTTAATACTATCAATAAATAATCTTCTAATATTATTCTACGACATAACGTTGGACCTTTTTAAAAACTTCGATAAGCTTTTAATATATTGTATAAAATGTCTATTAAAGTATATTTACGCCCTTTCTGGCGTAACTCGATGATTTAACAAAGATACGTTTTCAAATTGCGAAAATGGTGCAATTTTTTGTACATTTTATTCCAAATATATCTTTAATTTTTGATCAATCCTAGAATACTCGCTTCCAACTGACAGGACAGGGCCCCCAGTAGCACAGCGGTATGTCTGCGGACTTACAACGCTAGAATCCGGGTTTCGATACCCGTGGAGGGCAGAGCACAGATAGCCCATTGTGTAGCTTTGTGCTTAATTGCAAATAAACAAATCCAACTGACAGGAAGCCAAACTACTTAGATTAAGTTGCTATGACATCAGTGCGAGACCTAGAGACAGACAGACAGACAGATACACGCTGTATTTTATAGTATTAGATAACAAACAAGAAACATATTTTATACAAAAAAATAATTCATTACAAGTAAAATTCTTCAAGTTTGTTCAATCACAGATACAGCACTTCTCAAAAAATCACCATCTGCTGGTGAGTAGCTTCGTAACACAACTTATAATTAAACTTACACAACAGATATGTAAAAATGTCATTTACTAATTTAGAGCCCCCGGTGGTTCAATGGAAAGTTTGGGGACTTATAATGCTTAAAATCGGGTTTTAAATACGTGCGCAGTGGGAAGAGTACCTGTTTGACTTATTTCCAATCCTAAGCCATTATGTCACATCTAAATGTTTGAACGAACAGCGTGTCTTAGATTAAGTACTTCAATACTTTATTCTTCCCAGGAAGATTATAAGTCTCATTAGGATAAAAGTATTAATTTAAAATGATTTTTGTTTTGTTTTTGGTGAGGCTTAAATTTGTCAGTTATTTAATAGCCATTATTTCCAGGTCTTAAATTAAGGTTTTGTCTGTTGTTAAGCGCAAAGCTACACAATGGGCTATCTGTGCTGAGCCCATCGCGGGTATTTAACCTGGAATTTTTAGTTTTATAAGCCCCGCAGCTTATCGCTAAGCTAGAAAACATTACAAGAAAACTATATCATCAATGTTTCGTTTAGTCTTAGCACTTTACAGTTAATGTCAAACTAAACGTTACATCATTTTTCAGTTCACCTTTTAGTTTTTACCATGGTTGCAGACAACGTTGTTGAGACGTCACACAAAGTAAAATAAACAACTTTAGTGAGAACACTTACATTTTGTTTCTCCGGTTGTTGAATTTCGCGATAGCAAACCTAATTTTCTGGTGACAGAGAAGGCACCTAGTCAACAACACCCACTGCCAACTCGTAAGCTACTCTAAACAAATAGTGCTATTTTACTGTCATTCTTATAACTTACCCACAGTTTTAAAGTGCGGACCGCGATTATTTTTTTTTTTTTTTGCAGTAACAAGACGCTAACCACAAAGCCTCGGACTCACAGTCCGGCACTAATCAATGAGCCACGTTCGACCTTCCGTCCTGGTGTAAAGGAATGTAAAGAAAGAAGCATGTCGCTATTTGTTTTTTGTTTTTTTATGACGCGAATAATGATGGACAAATCACACTATTCGATCAGCTGACTGTAGCCCAAGAGTTGAAGATGAGCGCTATTTACTTTCCCTCTAGTCTCCCAATTCCAAATTTAGAACGGTTTGTTTGTTTGTAATTAAGCACAAAGCTACACAATGGGCTATCTGTGCTCTGCCCACCACGAGTATCGAAACCCGGATTCTAGCGTTGTAAGTCCGCAAACATACCGCTGTGCCACCGGGGGGCTTTAGAACGGTTATGCTCAGAAAACCAGTGGTGCAACTTTGCAAGAAAATATCAAGAACCAAGATTTTTCTCCGAAACGACATTACCAAGATATATTTCCCTTTGACGTTCAGAAACCTAACAATATAAGAAAAATTCAATGCTTAAATTATCTTACCGATGTGAACTTCAGGTCTATCTATAATCATTGCGAAATGTCAAAGTTAATAATCGGAATGCCAACAGCTCGAAGAATACTTATACGATAACGCATCATTTATATATTTAATGTGATAGAAATTAACTGTATCTATATGGTAACTAGACACGTGATCATTAAAATATGTAATTAAATTACCACTGCTATACCAGTCAGAATAACATACTTTATTATACCGTGCAATGACAACTAGGAGAATGAAAAATAAAATTTAATTAGAAGGCGTATAAATGCTCCTAATTATTGTACTTATAGGAAGCATTACTATACTTCAAGAGTTTGTAAAGAGCTCAGCATAGTGCTGGAAATAGTTTGCCAAGCTTCAATTACCGACTGTTTCATTTTATTAATGAATTCAGCCCAGTGCTGTTGGATTCGATCCATAAGAGACTGGAATATCTTATCTGTTATATCGTTTGTTAGGGTGGATGATAAAGTGGTAGAGAATCCTGGATCTTTTCCATCTCCGGGAGATGCAGAATCGGTAGTTTCGTTTGTATTTTGAACGGATTGGACAAATGAATTATTGTTTCGAGTTTCATTGATCGATAAATCCCGATATTTTTTGGCTTTCGTTGTGGATTTAGGAACGTCTGTCACTTCACTGTAAGTTATCGTGAGAGTACCTTCACTAATTATGCTTCGAGTTTTCAGAGAACTATTTCCTATTTCAGTTTCGTTGGTTATGTCGGTATTTAATGGCGTCTGCCGTTCTTTTCCGTCTTTCATGTTCTCAGAGTTAGTACTAATTTTGTCAGTGAAAGTGTCTGTAACACCTACACTTGACGAGGTTCTTGTTGGGCTAGTGGCTGCCAAGGTTTCAGTTGGTGTAGTGCTTCTTAGAATTTTAGTTATCATTAAAGTTCCAGTTGGTTTTTTATCAGTAATGGAATCAACTGATGCGCTGGGTGAAACATCTATAGCTGATGTAGTACTTATCCAACTCCCAGCTGGTTTAGTGGTGGTTGTTATCTTGGTTTGTGCATTATTGGTTAGGGTTTCAAGCAAACTAGTGTTCATTATTGTGTCCGTTCTGACTTCAGTCGCACTTGTTGTCATGTTTATAACGATATCTGATACGTTCTCGTTGTCACTATTAACGTTCGGATTGATCTTTATTATAGCTGCTATTACTTCACTCCTTATCTCACCTGTCGTGATATTCATATAGGTCACATTTGAGCTATTTTTAATGACACCAATTGGTATTGCCGTCGTTTGTATTTCAGACAAGCCTTCGTCCGTGGTGCTTGAAGACTTTATGGTAATTTTTCTATCAGACAAGGTTGTGTCGGTTACAATACTTTCAGCTGTATCGAGATCGATTTTAGTTTGTGCGGTATCTATTGTAACTTTAACTGGTGTTACGTTCACTTTATTCTTGATTAGGCTTGCATCCATGATAACCTGTGCTAGAGTAGTGTCTTGCGATGGTGTCGTTTCAATAATGCTTTGAACTGAAGCTGTTGTATCCATATTGAGCTGCTCTTCTACTCTGTTCTTTGGTGGATTCGTATCAGTGCTTGTTTCAACAGACTTTGCTATATTCTCGTTGGCCCTAGTTGATGTATTGACCTTTGGGGGTGATAGTTCATCTGTATTTACTGTGACTTCAGTCACTGTCGACTTCACGTTTAATTGTGCTGACGTTAAATCATTTGATGGTGTTGTGTTAGGCTGGGTTTTATCTGACTCTGTAGTGTCCACGTCGATTTCTAATGACGTTGTGTTCTTCGATAGTGTTGTATTAACAATTGTTTCAGTTGATGGTGCTGTGTTCATGTTGACCTGTTCCAATGCACTGTCCTCTGATGATGTTTTTCCAATTATGATTCTAGTTGGTGATGCTGTGTTTACGCGAAACTCATCAAGTGTAGTATCCACGTTGATTTTAGCAGAGATGGTGTTCTTTGGTGCTGTTGCGTTAGTTGGCAAAGGTGTATCCACTTTGACATCACCTCCTCTTATGTCTTGAACGGTTCCAAATGTTGTTGTCTCAGTTCTGACTCCTGCTAGTATTGTGTCTACTTCAACCACGACTTTTGTTGTGACTTCAACTTCTTGTGTGGTGTTCAACTCGCGTTCATAACGATATCTTACCTCGTATGCCTGAAAGTAAGAGATGTAATTGTTCTTTAAACATATAGAATTATTCATCAATTCGTGTAAACGTTTCGTTTTCTATAAATTATATTTATTTATAACAGTTTTGACCTATATTACACGAAAAAGCCAGTTCAATTACAGCACGCTTTTATATTATGTGGTTACTAGACCCGCTCCAGGAATAATGAGACTAGCTTGATGGTTTGCCAATTCTTCTGAATAGTAGTAAAGTTAACTCAAATATAATAATAATAAATAACTGACGCTAAAAATAAAATAGCTAGATAACATTGTGTTATTAAACCTGGCGTTAGAAAATTGATTTGTAAATAAAATAAATAATAATTGCAATTCATTATCTTGATCTAGTTCACACCATAACCGTCATTGTTCATAAAGGTTATGATATAAATATCACCTATACAATTACTTTGTCTGTCGTATCCCAATCGGTCTGATGAACACTAAAATTGGGCGAGGGACCTCGTCGGCACTGGGCATGGCAGATAAAGTGTGGTTGAAATATATTTAATACATTCTTCTTTACTTTCACTGATAAGTTCTTAGAACACATAAACTGAATAGAATAACGCCTCTGAATTCTTACTATAATGGACGTAGCGTGTATTTATATATATGTATGTGACCAAAATAATAAATACAAGGTTGCGCTATCTATTGAATAGCATTACAAATAAAAATCCCTGAAAAAGTTTCCCACTTTGGTTATTCAAGATTCAGACAATTAGAAAAATAACTACGGTATATGCAACAGAATACAATTTTAAATAAAAGTATTCTCCTCATAACAAGAACACGACTTTCACTAGGACTGTACGTGAGGGTTTAATTATATCTTCATTGATGTAATTTGTAAATATAGTACTAAAAAAGTAGAGTTCTTAAAATACTGTTCTTTTTTTCAATACAGGGTACCACTTTGAATATATAAAAACGATTTTCAATGAAGTATAAATACGATCAGTAAATTCTAGCAAAAACAACCGCCCGTTAGGCAGCATTTCTGCTAGTATCTTTAATTTTCAATACGTATAAAAAATAATAGTGTAAGTATAAGTTAAATATTTAAATAATGTTTAAGTGGACTTACCTGGTCTGAGTCAGATTTCATCAGAGGCTTAGCAATTGCATACTTTCCTAAAATAGTAAGCACCAAAGCGACAAGATATCCCACAGCTTTAAATCTCACTAAGATCATCATTTATTACTGATTTAAAAATTAATGTATGAAAAATTCCCTAATCTCAGACTTTGAAACTTCACCCTATAATAGCTGGTATCATAGATTCGAGTCGGGAGTGCGTGGTTTGGGATACCGACTTGTTTTCGGTTTTGTGGTTTGTGTCCTTTTAGTTCAACGGAAGTTGATTGGTTTCCGGTTTGGTGTATAATAGTGCGTAAGAAGTACTGGTAAAAAGCTGATCTGACATCATTTAATAAATATATATTTGTAAAGTGTCAAAATAACCATTCAAAATATTCCATGAAAACATGTTAAAACTATTAGTTTTGTAAATAGACTTGTAAACTCCATAGAAAACCAAATGAAAAATAAGTAAACGAGATGAATCATTTAGTAGAGATTTAAAAAAAATGTACGCTATACCGATAGTACAGAATGCGGCTCATAAAAAGCAACAACATTATTTATCCGGATTTCCGTTTTTCAAACAATGATATTACTGATACAGGTGTGTTCCAGTATTTGACTTCCGATGAAATAATGTATATTGTTCAATATGCTCTTGCATATTTTCCGCCTTTTGAACTTGATATTATAATATGATTTTTTTTAATGTAGACAGTCACGTGAATAGATTGTTTGACTTTCTTGTTTAGAAGTTTTATTTGCATTTTTCAAGAGAATAATAGTATATCTATTGATGGTGTAACTTTCTAAATAATCATTTTATTTTTAAGGATTAGAGGCTATTAATTTCTTCGTTTTTAAGTAAATTTCTTTCAACAATTGTTATAGTATGACGACTGGCTTACATAAATAGTGTTCCCACCACAACTGTGTTTTTTTTTGTGTGTCAGCCGGCCTAATGAACTCTGGATTTAGCGAAAAGCGTCATATGTAAGGGATATGGTGGACATAATGTGGTTGAAATACTATTATACACTTTTCTTCTTCAAACACCCCAAGAGATTGAACGAACATTAATAGGCTTAATACTAATGTCTTATGACGTGTATATTGAATTAAATATCTTTCAGGATAAATTTTGTCTAGTCTTGTAGGCACTCTCTTCCAGCATTTTCTGCTTACACTTTATTGAAAACAATAATTTTTTTTGTCTCACTCATGTGGTGGTGTCAAGGTTTTGTATATGAGCTGGGATTCATTTGCAGTAGGTGTCTGTGACTTGTTGGGGATAAATTCAAACAATAAATGGACAGCACACAATCTTACTTGTGTTATATATTCAAAACAAGTCAAATGTACAAAAATTCTTTACACTATAGAATATCACAGTTGTATCTAAAATTCTAAATAATACCCTTTTTTTTTTTTTGTCAAAAGTCTACACATGCTGGTTTAGTTATTTTAGAACCAAATTGACAAAGCGAATTATTTTCCTGTTCTCGTTCAGTGCTGCCCTCTATAAGCAAACAATTTTTTTTTGCATGCCACAAGCCTTGGACCTCCCACCCATTTGGAATTGACTGATTTCAATGTGTCTCACAAGCAAATCATCATGCGAAAATCCTCCACCAATAAGAGTGCAACATACTCTCTTGATGAATGTGACTCCCTCTATTCTACCAAACTATCACTTCTTATTTGGCAGTACTCGTGTTAAGATGTTTTGGTATTCTTCATATGATTCGAATTCATGACTCTTAATAGTTTAATTTCTGAAGTGGAATTTCTTCATTAATGTTTTTTTTTTATCTTTACATTGAGGAAAAATGTTTCAGTTAAATTGTTTTTTTTCTTACTTGAACGGTTATCCATCGAACACTTGTTTGATATATATTTCGAATATTAATTCTGAGATTAATGCTACCACTTTGGGTATTATACCTCCTACTAGCACTATCTCACAAGCTGCAAGTGGGGGAGACACGTCCTTGGACTTATCTGCAATTATCCACCATGAGAGTGACTATTACATGGGCCAGCCTCTTTCTCCTGAACAAGCTGAACCTGTTCGGGCTAACAAGGATTTTGATAGCCTTTTTCCACTGCTGGATTTTGCTGTGTCTTCTTATGCTTAGGCCTAATACAGAATTTTTAGACATGATTTTTCAGGTATGTGATGTTTTGTCCATTTCTTATGATTCCCATCCTCCTTTGTTGCACAATAGTTCTTCATCTCAGTATTTGGTTTTCTCACCTCCCCAGATATTAGAGTTCATGCTGAGCAATTTGCTTCACAACTGGTTGAGAGTGCCAGCATGCCTTGCCTTCCATGGGCTACAGATGAGTTTGCATTAGCTTACCATCAGGCTGACTGTCCGTTTCTCTAGTCTCAGCAGTTTGGGAGTGATCCCTGATTTTCCTGTGCACTTATCTCATGCCCAGTTTTCCCATCTTCATCTTACTTCTACTTCCCTTCTACGGTATTTATCTACTATCCATCTCCTTTCCAATGTGATCCACAGAGATTCTGAGGGTTTTTCGAGGGAAATCCTCTCCTTAATTATCTCCATGTTGGCTCATTTTGACTCATTTTTATCTTCAGCTGTCGTTTTACACACATGGTTTCTCTGTTATTGGGATCTTCTGGGTTGAGATGCGACCTTGTCCCAGGTTTATTTACTGCCCCTTATCTTAGGGATTTATGAATGGCCTCATTTCATCTAATGCGGTCTGTTTTCGGGGATGTACCTGAGACTTTGGAATCACATGTGGAGTCTGTGCATCAGTGCTCTACTCTTTACTCTTTGGTTGCACGTTTGTTGCTGTTGGAGCTGAGACAAGACCCTATTCCTGTTTCCTGTCCTAGTCCTTCTCAGCCTTCAACTGTTCCTCCATCCAGGGGTTTCATCTTGTTGTTTTATTCGACATAAATGGAGACGATGCCAACAGTACTGATGACTACCCAGGCCAGTGGAAACTTGCTTATACAGATTTGTTCCCCTTTGGTGACCTTTCACCACTGGTCCATGGGTTATTTGGGTTTTATCAGAGGAACTTGTCCTACAATTTATTTCCCCCTTCCTTTGTTTCAGATACCCGTTTCATGCCTCGGGATCCTACTACCAGTCAGCATCTAGAGACTGGCAGTTTGTAATAGATTGGTTCCACCTCATTCATTTCCTCATTCTGCCCCATTTTACCATCGAGTTATTTCTCACCCTCAGGTGGGCTTTTTCTCTACGTTTGTGGATGACCCAGATGGACATCGTGAAGCTTACTTGCATATCCCAATATTTCATCAGTCGTGACCCTATCTTCAGTTTCTTCACCACTGAGTGTCTTATCAGTTTCATGCACTGCCCTTCAGCTTGCTTCAGCCCTGTATGTTTTTTTGTTGGGTGGGCTAAGTATTTCCTTGTCACTTGCATGCTCTCGGGTTGCTCCTTCATCATTACATGGACATCTGGCTACTGTTAGATCATTCCAAACAGGAGTCTCCCATCACAGTCATCGGTTGCTCCCAGAAGCGGCTTGGCTGAGCTGGTTAATCAAATTGGAGAAGTCATTCCTTCAGCCTACCCAATATCTTGACCATTTGGATGTTTTTTTTCAACACCCATCTCAGTTGGTCTCAACCTTCTTCTCTTCAACTTCATTTGATAAAGCTTTCAGTTCTCCATGCTCTTACTGCTCAGTCTATTACAGCTCATGAGGTTCTATTGCTTTTGAGGATGTGTTTTTCCATGGCAGCCATTATCCCCTTAGGTCATGCACATATGCAGGCTCTTCATTGTGCTTTTCACAACCAGTGGAATCTTGCGTTGGATCCTTTGAAAGCTCCTATTTCCTTTTCTCCTGCCCTTGTTGCCAATCTGCATTTGGGGTTGGACATGACTAACATGTTGGTGGGTGTCCTGCTTCATGGACACATCCCTTCAGGGCTGGGGGCATGGGTCGATCAACAGAGAGGCCTTATCATATCAACATCCTGGAGCTTTTCGTTGTGTGTTGTGCTTTGGTTCATTTTCTCCATTTTGCCAGAAATTGTCTGGTAATGATCTATTCTGACAATTCTACAGTGGTTGCTTATCTCAATCACCAGTGCGACACCCTTTCTCGATCCCTGTGTTTTCATACTTTTGATCTTCTTTTTTGAGCCCACACACTAGATATTCATATCATTGTGTGTCATGTTCAGGTGCTTTCAATCTTGTTGCAGATTAGTTTTCACATGCAGACAAAGTCCATCCAATAGAGTGGTCTCTCGATCCTCTTGTTTTCTTATGGCTTTGCTTTTAGTAGGGTACTCGTCACATCGATGCATTTGCCACATCCCTCAATTATAAATTGGCTTTGTTTTGCTTTCATTCAAGATTGGAACAACAAATACCTGTATGTCTATCCTCCCATTCAACTTCTTCACAGAGTGATTTTGATCATTCATGCTACTCCGTGTCAGGTTCTTCTGATTGCTCTTTACTGACTTGTTGAACCATGTTTCCCGCAGCTACTCTAGCTCCAAACTACCCTTCCATTACCTCTTCCTCAACCTCAGTCACCAGTGTTTCATCCAGTCCTTCCTGTCCTCTGTCTTCACACCTGGTTTTTATCTGGTTCATGGAGAGGAGATCTGGCTTGACCTGACAAGTAGCTTCTTTTCTAATCCCCGTTCCACCAAACAGGCTCGCCCTTTCAGCCGTGGGGACATTATAATGTGATTGTCAATCCACTCTGCATTGGTAAAAGAGTAGCCCAAGAGTTGGATCTTCTGTCTCCTCGATCTTGGGTTATCGGGTGACCTTGACTCACACTTTTCATTTTTCCCGATATTGTTGGGTGTTTACCTCTTACTCTTTCCCTTTTGTTGCATTCCTTCCAGATTCGATGTCCACCATGGGGGCTGACCTTCCAGATTGGGATGTTAATGTGGTCGTTCACTGCCTCACTTTGCCTCCGTTTGAACCACTCTCCATGTACTCCTTGTTTCACCTTTCCCTTAAGACTTGTTTCCTTCTCCTCTTAGCTTGTAGATGTCAGAGGTCAGATTTATTTGCCATCGATGTTTCATGTACTTTTTATCATTCCACATATATTCTCATTTATCTGGTTTGTTCTTTGCTCCCTAAAACTTTGGTAGCTCGAGAGGGTAACTCCTCTTTTTCACCAATTTCCCTTTCTTTCATTTCCCACTTTTATCCTCGGTCTGATCCTGGTAGGCTTCTATGTCCTGTACATGCTCTTAGCTGCTATATTGCTTGCACAGCTTCCTTCCCTGGTGCCCATTCCCACCTCTTTATTCCTTGGCAGACATCTTCTGTTTGTGATCTTTCTCCTTCCACCCTCATCAGTTAGTTTCGGCTTTTAATTAACTTGGCTTATTCTTCTTTATCGTCTCTCTCCAATACTTTGTTCCAGGTGTCTTCTCATCAAATACAACACATTACTTTTTCATTGGCATCTCATCTTTGTTGTCCCTTGGAGGAAATTCCTCAATCGGGCATGTGGACTACCCCTCATACATTCTTCACTATTTGCATAGGATTGGGGGTATCTTCCTCTTTGGATTACCATCTTCTGCCTGTAGCCATGTAGCCATTCTTCAGACTTCAATGAGACTTTGACTTGGTAAGTTATCTTTTGGTACTCTTTCCTTCCTTTTCAGGGGCTTTTTTCCCCTCTTTCTTTTTGTTATTAATCATTGTCTGGATCCCACTCTATGGTGAGTGGTGCCTGACCATGTATTCTTTAACAGATCATATCCACACTCTAAGGCCATGTCAACTTACATATTGTATTTACATGGCCATGAAACGCAATGCACACTGCAAAGATGGGATGTTCCACAAGATCGCTTCTAGGTTTATCCTCCCGATGGAATTTTTAAAAAAAAATTTGCCCATCTGGAATGTACTTATCCATGGACTACATGGGTAAAGCAGAAGGGGATGGCTGGCCATCCCTCCCATGCCTTGTATTGAATAAATTGGTATGGTCTACTTTTAAAAATAGGGTTTTGTGG
>NW_013666808.1:145409-160792 GCF_000517525.1 Limulus polyphemus
ATAACGCTTACCAATCGGAACTCTTCAGATATTTGACCCGGAACCTTTACAAAGTTCGAACATTACAAATTATTTAACTTCAGTGGATTCTCATCGGACATTATAATTTAATCCATGTTATGGCTGCTTGTTTTTCATTTAAACAGCTTAAATGTCTACCATTTCTTTGAAGTAGTTTTAGTTAGCGTCACATTGTATTCAGTACAACAGAATCGAGTTTCATATTTATTAGCTTTATGCTTCAATCTTATATTCATATTTTCTTTCGTGTTATGTGATAATATTTGAACAATGTGAAAGTTCTCATACAGATTTAATGAAGTAGCGGTATGTCCCGTGATGGGCAGAGCACAGATAGCCCATTGTGTAGCTTTGTGCTTAACTTCAAACAAATCAAATCATGCAGATTTAATAACTACATACATTTAGATTGCTTCAGGTGTATCCAAGTATTACGTTTTTACAAAAAGAAAATTCTCATCTATTTAGCTATTTTGTCGGTTTGTGTCTTAATAAAATAATTTTAGGTAAACTTTGTTTTTCTATGTTTCCTGCGTTTCACTCAAGTTATCACATTCACCGATATAATTTCTTTATTTTTATTATAATAGCTCTCCATTGGTCCAATTGTAAGTATGTTGGCTTACAACACTAAATTCCAGGTTTGATACCCATAGTGGGCAGAGCACAAACATCCCACTGTGTAGCCTTGTGCTTAATAAAAAACAAAACCAACTATTACAATAGAATTTGACAATATTAAAAGTGTACAGTATATATATGAAAATATCTTCCATGCTGTTTAAATCAGAGAAATTATCCATGAAATAAAGGCTTTCTGGTTATTGGAATTGTAAAAAATTATCAAACATATGTCTTTTGTGTAGCTTAGAACGTTCCTAAATAGATATTAATTAAAATAAAATGGCAGACTCTATTTAATTTTGATTAGTAGAGGGGTTAACTAATTAAATACCTTATTTTTACAATTTTTAAAATTGTAAAAATTTAATTCCCACTTATTTTCTTCTTTACCGTTTGTTATTTGGACAAGTGAAATTTCTTAAAGACCGACCAGCTTGCCAATAACATATTATTACTATGTTAAATACTAGTAGCTTGCTTACTAGCCATCATGTGGTTTCTCAAAGTTACTTAACACAACAATACAGTATTATAAGGCAACTTTATGGGTCAGTTACTTAAATTATGAAAAATAGACATTACTGTTTTTATTTTTTCAGCTGGTTGAAACAGTGCCCTACTCAATACATTGTCTGGACATTCTATGAGGAGCTAAATATTATTACCCGATTCACAAACTGATTTTTACCTATAAGAACTTTTTTTCTTTGCATATCCTCACACTCCATTTTTAGATCTTCCCACAGTAAATAAAACTGATACTAAATGATGTAAGTATTAAATCATGGACATGGTGTTTATATCACACTTGGAGGTATAAAATAAATAAGGTATTTTATTGTTAAGATACATATTAATTATGGCTTTTAGTTAATTGTGATGGGGTATAATAACAAGGTCTTATTGCTTATTTTGTTTTTTATTGCAGGGTCTTACTATTATCTATTTTGCTTTATTTGAGTGATAATAATTTTATTTAAAACAGAAAGTTCAAATAGTTTACAGCATATACATCATCTGCTAAACACTTAGGATTAAATTTTGTTATCTGATTTCTTGTGTAGCAAGATAATGATTGACAACATTTTCTATACTTCAAACCACTTGCATTGGTAATAATGGTAGTCCAACTAATTCTGTTATTTAAGTTTTATCTGTTTAGATAAAAGTAGAAGAAACGGTTTTGTGATTTTTACATTAATTTAGCATTTTTTTTTATGTCAGTCAAGTCTGAACTCACCCAAGGAAGTTGGTGGGAGAGAATTATCTAAATTGATCGAAGAAAATTATTTTTTTAGCTTGCAGACTTGAAATGAGTTGGGATCTCTTAAAATTCAACGAGTTTGACTATTATAATTCAACCAATCATGAAACATACTGTGTAAAACAGACAGACAGAAAATGAAGAGTGAATGCACAAACTCACATTGGACCTAAGAAGAGTTTCTAAGTAAGCTTTAGAATGACTGAAAAAATTAAATATCTATTCAAGAGTTCTATAGATACACATGTATAAAATCAGTACGATTATCAAAATCAACTGTTTGGTTGTAAATCAAAATCAGAAGTTTGTTGTTTTTTTAACTTGAAAGACAAACTGAATGCAGTTTCATAACTTCAGCATCATTATGGAAAGGTGAATACTAAAATATAAAACAGTTAAAGTTATTTTGTTTCTTGGTCAGAGTCAATAATTAACACATATTACAGACTAGACACAATCTAATTCTAGGTAATGTGATTGTCTCTCATGGTTTTATTATGATGTGTCTCCTGTGGAAACAAAGTGCACTTCATTATAGGTGGCACGTAGGGCATTTTCTAACTCCTGGGCATGTGCGCGATCTCTAGTTTCTCCTACCACCTTCACCTAAAACAGACAAACAGTTACAATTAATAAATCTCGTTTCGGGATTTATGTAATTCTGTAATATATTTGACATTATGAATATAGTCTCCTTGACTAATTAAACAAAGAACAATAATTACATCCTTATTCTTTCACAGCACTACTTGGGGTGATTAGTGAAAAACAATAATTACATCCTCATTCTTTCATAGCATTACTTGGGGTGATTAGTGAAAAACAATAATTACATCCTTATTCTTTCACAGCACTACTTGGGGTGTTTAGTGAAAAACAATAATTACATCCTTATTTGTTCACAGCACTACTTGGGGTGATTAGTGAAAAACAATAATTACATCATTATTCTTTCACAGCACTACTTGGGGGTGATTAGTGAAAAACAATAATTACATCCTTATTCTTTCACAGCACTACTTGGGGTGTTTAGTGAAAAACAATAATTACACCCTTATTCTTTCTAGTACTATAGTCTGCATGGGTTGAAGTTACAGTCAGGAAAGTTAACAGTTTCCTACAACGAAATTGTATGACTAATAATACTTACCCCCTCTCACATTTAGCTTTATCCTGTCAAAAGTTTCTCTTTCCTGCCCATCTATGCATTGGTATGAATCTTATCTCACTTGTTCCAACCTTTATGCCCCACTATATTTCCTATAGCGATTTAAATCTTGTGATTCTCTTCACTTACATCAATGCGCCCCCTATACCACATCCATATATAAGCTCTCCATTATTACTTCCTATACACTTTTCAAGACGGTTCAAATTAACAGACTTGAAACCAGTCATTTCATGGATAGTAAGGGTGAGAGAGTGGGAGAAGAGGTAAGTATTATTGAAAATACATTTTCGGTATAGAAAAAATGTTAAATTCCAAAACATACTTACAAAGACACTTTAGCTAAAATCCCACACTGACAAAGTGGAGAGGCCAGTGAGGGCAAGGTCGACACAGAAAGCATCTTCATAGAAAAGATGTGTGCAAAAATGAAATATAGTAATAGCACACCAGTTAGGGCTGCACTACTTCTGGAACAAGTGTGCTCTTTGCCCATGCCACATTAAATCCAATTCTTGGGCAGTAAAGGCTGACTGGCCACAGAGGCAAAATCCTAACATTATTAATTAGAAGAACATGAATTTGTCCGAGTCTCAACCAGCAGACAAGGTCCCACGTCTTGTCCTTGGAATTATAGGGCTGTGGACCCAAATTGGAATCTAAGGTGTAGTGGCTAGGGTACGAGGACTGCTGTATTGCTTTTGTTTAGTAATGTGATATTATTGGAACCCAGCCTGAATGTTACAGAATGCTGCAAGTCAAGCCACTGGAATTATGAAGCAACACCTTAATTCCAGTGGCTTGACTAAAGCAACACTCTTCCCAACCAGAATAAGCATAAAATGAAACAAACTGAACTTGGAATTATGGGACCTGTCGTGCCTCATTCAACCTGAAGAAACAGAAATTACCCGGTCTGGGATTACGAATCAAAATATTAACTCCCCAACTTCTTGCCTCTGGAAGTACGAGAAATATGTGGAACAAAGAAGTTCAACCAATGGCACAGGAAGTAACGCTCTGCATGTGGAACTACAAAGAATTCGAGAATTCCCTTCCATGATCATCGAAATACAGAGAATGACCAAAAAGAAGGGTCATGCACAACCCAACTGAATAGCGAAGAGTCACCTCTGAACCAGAATTACAAGGAGCCTTTTGCATAGGCTGGTTCTGCTCCTACCATACATCTGAGAAAAACATCCTGGTTTATTGGAAGGAGGGCACCCAGCTTTGCCCTCTTCTCCTTGAGTGGAATAATGAGTACAAGCATCACCCAGGAGAAATAATCCTCTGTCCAGCAACTGGAAGCCAGGAGCGGTAAGAACTACCATGCTCCACTAGGAGAAATGGGGGGGGGGGAGAGATTCTCATGATGAGGTGTTCTGAGGAACAATGCTCCAGAGACAATGCAATAGGTGAATCACATTCCCTATTTTGAAAAGCAAATCGACCATAATTTATTCAATCTAGGGGTCAGCAGGGATGGGCAAAATTTCATTAAGCTTTATTCATGATGGTCCATGAGTGGCGGCCCAGTAGTGTATTTGTTTTGTGTTATAAATGTCTACCACCTGAAAGTACACAAGGAGGTCTTATGGAATACCCCATCTCAACAGAGCTCATTGCTATCAGGAAAATTATTGATTGGTCGACTGGTAGCTAGTGCATATTTGGAAATAAGCATACCCGACCAGGCAACACCCGCCACAGAGTGGTATCCAATGGAAATGACCATAGGGTCTCTAGAAACAAAAACAAAAAAGAAATATAGTCACTCGCCTCTTTTACAAATGAGCCAGGGCTTGAAGAATAGCCAAGGGGTAGCCAAAAACCTTCCGAGGAGCCAAACCCCAAATCATGTAAATAATGAGATATAGATGTATTAGACATGGTCTACATACCAGCTTGTACAATTCTCTCCAGCAGGCGAGGCAACCCAGCTGACAGAGACATCGAATTATGGTGGATTTGATAAGATGAGACCTGAAAAAGTCTCCATCCCTCCAATAAAATCCCACAAAAAGCAATACACACCAAATTGGCGAACCCAACTTGTCAAAGTATCAGGATATGTCATATGACACCTTAGGATCCCAATGGATAAACAGATAGTGACATTAACTCCACATCAAAACACTGAAGAGCCCAAACTGGGCATAAAAGACAAGCTGGGTCCAAGAATTCATAAAATGGGAAATGGTGGAAAAATAAAAAGGAGAGAAAACCTTTTCCCCTTCTCTAGCCACTGAAGTTTTGAGAAGAAAGGACCTATCTGGATACAACAGAACATAAATGAGATTGTAAAGAGTCCCGTGAACATGAATCGTAAATGAAGACCCATCCCATCCTGGCTGAGAGCATCTGCCCAAAGCCAGAGGATGAGGGACAGAAGACCAGAAATATGGGAGCTAAGCATTCAAGTGAGTGGGGAAAGCAACGAACTGAGGCATCCTGAAACGAGAGCAGATCCAATGAAAAAGTTGTGGATCAAGCATCCATTCTGTAGGAAGAACTTCATTGGGACAAGATAGCTAATCAGCCACTAAATTCATAACCTGAAACATGACAAACAAGGAGAACAATCTGATAATTGTGAGCCTAAAAGAGAAGATCCAACGTCTGAAAACAAAGAAACCTGGAGTGAGTGTCCCCTTGTTTGGAAATCTAGAGACCAGCATGGAATTGTCCAAGTGAAGCATTACTAACTTTCTTCGCAACAATTTGAGAGTCCGAGACACAACTCTTTGAACTGCTAGAAGCTATAAAAGAGTGATGTGGAGAAAAGATTCGTCTTCTGTCCAGAGGCCCTTGAGTTACATATCCCATATACAAGCTCCCCATCCCTGGAGAGAGGAATCCATGAAAAGACATATCTCAGAACGTGGGGTAGGAGAGGGACATCTACTGTCGTGTTGTCCCTGTACAACCACAAGCCAAGATCAAGTGGGCTAGAAGCTGATAGGGTCACCAGACAATCCAGCACATCTTTACAAATGTTCCAATGGTCCCATAACAACCACTGAAGAAAAAGCATGTGGGCCCGACCCAAAGGAGAGAGTGATTCCAAGGATGCCCACATCCCCAAAAGAGAAAAATACCCCTAAATGGACGAGGTACTATATGGGAGTAATAATATGTTTAGATAAAAACCCAGCTCTTGCAGCATCAGATAAAAGAGCTCGAGTGTGAAGCTCTGCTAAGTGGCAGGAAGGAGCGAGAAGAATCCAGTCATCAATATAATGGTGAGTATGAATGCCCATTGAGTGAATATGACGTGAAAAGGATATGACTACCTGGCAAAAGAAGTATGAGACAAATGCGAGGCCGAATGGTAGAGCACGAAATTGAACAATCTGTCTCTGTTTGTTTGTTTTTGAATTTTGCGCAAAGCTACACGAGTGCTATCTGCACTAGCCGTCCCTAATTTAACAGTGTAAGACTAGAGGGAAGGCAGCTAGTCATCACCACCAATCTGTCTCTTGTGCAAAAATGGAGATACCAATGTGAAGACTCCGCGAACGAGATATGCATTAAATCATCAGTTAGAAGACTGGGAAAGGGGAGAGGCCAGTTTGTAAAGAAAAAGGTGGAAATGGGCCACATCCACCCAAGATTCCGTGGAATCAGGAATACCCACAAAAATCGAATGTCTGGGAAAAGGGGCTTCTCCAAGACCTCTAAGAGCTAAAGAGAGAAGTCGAATGCCCTTAAACAAGGCATCTCTCTCCAAGAGATCCCAGCAATAGACAAACCAAAAAACCTATAACCTTACCAAAGTAGAAGTCAATAAGTGACTCAGATCATCTGAAAATTTAACAGGAGACCTGTGAAAGGCTTCAGACAATAGTTGCAAAGAAGATAAAAATACAAAACTGTTGCAAAGGACAGACGAACCCGTGAACACTGTGTAAGGTTAAGACAACTAGTGGCATCAGACCTAGAATCCCAAAGAGAAAGAAGAGGATCCAGCCTCTGAGAATCTAACTACGGATCTTCAAAGCAATGGAAAGTTAAGGCATGTTTATCCAATAAACGGGGAAGACAAGGCATGGTAGCAGCCTCTCTCAGGTGATCCACAAATATACGAGCATGCACAGCAATGTCTGGCAAAGTTGGAAAGGCTATGTAATCAGCCTTATGACTTTCCCCTTTCAAATAAGAAGAAGAATCATAAGCCACAGGAGAAATCTCAAGACCTCACAAACTTGATGTATTAGTAGCAAAAAAAAAAACGATTCAGGAAGCGGGATGTCTCCACAAGGTTTGGGATTATCTGTTTGAGCAATGGAGTCGTAAAAATAGAGTCCAAACTCTCGCCAGTCTGCCCCTGACCCCCCCCCCCCACAAGCTCAGCCTCTGAGCTTACCGGAGAATAAACATCAGACCTCATGTAAGACTCTCTGCATTTGAGGAATTGGACATTCTCTGCGAAAAAGGGGGGCCTCCCCTGACACCCGAGCGATGCTAGACTCCAGAGGCGGCAGATTAGGAGCACTAGGAGACTTCGTATCAGAGACATGAATGTGAGAGTTCATATCCAAAACGTCTCAGATTCTTTTTATTATTATTATTGGAATAAAAGAAGACAGACAATAAACTCAAAACCTAATAACACGGGTAAAAACAATTGTCAAAAGCATAAGTATAACCAAACGTATACAACACGTAAAAGAAAGTGCGTAAAACCACTGTTGTGATGTTATGCCATCGAGAAAAGTGAATAAGAAATCATAACAAAGAACTTATATACGGATCAGGTATAGGGGTGCATTGACGTAGGTAGATCGTGTCATAAGATTTATATTGCTATGGGCAGTATAGTGAGGTATAAAAGCTAGAGAAAGCAAGTTAAGATTCATACCAATGCTTAGATGGGCTGAAAAGAGAAACTTTTGTCAGGATAAAGCTAAAGTATGAGAGGAGGTAGGTGTGTTTCAGAAGATTGCTTTCAGTCTGCTTCAAACTGTTACAATACCTTTATATCATGAATTAGCATATTAGAAATATTTAACAGTGTATGACTATCCTATAAAATATTATCATTCGCTGATACTTTTCACAACTAAATTGATGAACTCCAATTCTTATAACTAGAGTCCAGCTTACCTGCACTGAGAATATGTCTCTTGTCAACCATGCTCTCTCGTGTATGATGTCCTTGATACTGAAAAGTAACATTTAGCATGCTTATTATTTATCACTGAACTATTTTTTCATTTGCAAAAAACATCATGAGATTATAGCTTGTATATTACAAATTTCCACATTGTTTGTTTGTTTGTAGTTAAGCACAAAGCCATAAAAAAGGCTATCTGTGCTCTGCTCAACACGGTTATGAAACCCGGTTTCTAGCTCTGTAAGTCCACAGACATACCGCTGTGCCACTGGGGGGCATTTCCACATATATTAGCTATGTTATCAAAACTGAAAGTTTTCATGGGAACAGATATGCTACAAGTTTTTTAGGCTAAAAGAAAAGTTTCAGTCAAGAAAAGAAAACACTCTGAATAGCATTTAATTACAACACTCAACTGATAGAAAAAAGAACAGACGATAATGTTAGCTACAAAGGTGAACATAGGTATATAGAAAATATGTGTACAACCTTTATATATGATAAAAAAACTTGTGATTTTGTACTTAATTATATGTATTTAATCATTATTAAGCCTATTCTTCTCACATGTAATAACAACATTGAACTATCCTGCTTTCATCACAATAAATCCTGTGTAAGAATCATGAATTTGATTCAGACCTTTATGTACTAACATTCTATTTTAACATTAATCAGAGTATGTGCTTTAAAAGTTCACTTAATAAATCTAATTAAAATGTTACATATGTCAAATAGATAGAAGCCTAGAGTAAGATTTGAAAGTACATGCACAAAAGACATAAAGAAAGTATATTATTTCATATTTCAAATCATGGTGCACTAAATTTGGTTTTTCATTTTGAAACTAAAACTACTGTTCATCTCAGGTATCATATATTTATTTATTTACTGAATAATTACTCAAACTGTATTTGTAACTTCTTGTAATAAAGTATTCTTGCAATTTGAATGAATTAGAAACATAAATTTAAAATGGCTGCATTTGATAATTTATCAAATAAAACCAGAAGGTTGACAGAAATAAAATGCTTCAAAGATCAAAAGAAAGAGAATCTGTTAATTTAGTAAAGTAAATAAAGTCAAATATTCAAGATGGTCAAAATGTCTTCACCTTGGCATGTCAATAAAGGAAATGAGTACATCCTAGAGTAAAAATTACTTTATTTGGAAATGTGCCTTTCATACTGCTCTATCTATAATGACATATAGCATGGAATAGCGGTTCAAGCAGTCCTCAGCAGAATTGTGTATTTTTAAGGTTATTTATGCAGAAAATCAATTACTTTGCAAGTAACCACAGCAATGGATACATATTATTCCAAAAAATGTTTTTATAATTAAAGGTTATTGAGGAAATATAACCACCTCTCCCCCAAGCTTCTAAGAGCAATATTTATATTTTGCTATGAGTTTAAAATTACTTTTATTATTTACAGCACTAGGATGGAGGACTCTCCATCTGGACTTTTTGTGTATGGAATCATACATTTCTGTTATAGCATAACACAGAGTTTTTATTTATATTCATTATGCTTACCTCACTCCAATCTTTGATATCATTCCAACAAGCTCAGAGATTCCACCAGGCCGATCACTCACCGTCACAGTGAACTTGATGAGGCGGCCATCCACTGCTAGGCCTCGCTCCAGACATCGACCGAGAACTGTAGTATCAATGTTGCCACCACACAGTGGAACCACCACGCTGGAAGTATGTTAAAGTGAAACAATTTAACATTCCGATATTAAAGAGATGTAAGAATTCCATGAAAACTTGTCAGACAGTAACTACACTAACTACCATAATGTAGTTAAGTACTCTTAATGACTATACAACAAGTTTGTTAGCTGTTCATTTCTCTTTAGAAAAATGTATAGAAGTGACCAAAATATGAACTTCACAATACTTCATTTGAATTATTTGGATATTCCTACTCTACCTAAAATATCACTAAGATACAGTTCTACAAATGTTTGTGAAAAAATAATGAGTATCAAGGAGAGAAATTTATCCAAGAGCAGAGTACCAGGGAGAGGGATGAAGGTTTTAATTGTTGCTCAAATATTGTGTAAAAAAAAAAGAGTAAAGAAAGAATCAGATAATATATAAAAATATATAAGGCTGTTCATAAGTATATATGTTTAGAACTGGTTTAGTGGTTATGCCATCAAATAAATTATTCTGCCAATATTAAAACTTACTCAAGCCTAATTCTTAATGTAGATACTCTGGTTTATGCCATGGATAACACCATGTTGATATTATGTTTAGCTACAAACATTTATGAAGGAGGGTGTACAAAAAGGCTTACTTTTTCCCCTGTAGTTCAGGCAACTGTCCAGCTATGAGTGCTGCAAGACCACAAGCTCCAGCTCCTTCTACCACAGCTTTGTCCATTTCAACCAATCGTAAAATTGAAAGAGCAATAAAGGATTCTCTAAATAATAAGAAACAAAAAAGTAAAGATTACACATTATTAGTTCTAACATATTTTAAAACAAAACAAAGAATCCCCCCTTCAAAATAATTGAAAATACATACTGTATGAAAGATACACTACATGTACATATCAACTTGAACTTTTACATATTTTTTAATTAATTGTTTGATGTTAACCCATTCACTGTGGCTGGGATGTATATTCCCCAGTGCTCCCACCCCTTCACACTGCAATTGGAACAAATGTTTCCCATTGTTAATGCTGTTTATGCCTTCTTCTGCTAGGTCCAGGTTCATCATCTTGACTATCATCACTAGATGGAGAGGTAGCATCCTTTTGTTTCATTGCCTCTTCATCATCCCACATTTGAACTCCACTTGACTCACTTTCACTATTTTCTAAGCTATCTGAGTCAAGCATCGCACCAAACATATTTACATAGTAATTAGGGTTACTACTTGCCCCTTTAGCAATGCAGGAATTGGCATGCAGTTGTCGTACATTCTGCTTAGGCACCTTGTTTGTTACTGAAGGGCTCAGTGGAAACATTGAGGGAAACCATATACCAACATTAGATGGGATACCAATAAATACTTTCCAACTCATTTTACTCCCATACGTCACGCACAGCAATTTTGATTGACAATAGGAAACATTTGTTCCAGTCGCAATGTGAAGGGATGGGAGCACTGGGAAATATACGTCTCAGCTGCAGTGAAAGGGTTAAGGACAAAGCTATATAATGGGTTATGTGTTCTATGCCCACCACAGATATTGAAACCCTGTTTTGTTTTAGCATTATAAGCCTTTAGTCTTACTGCTGAGCCACTGGAGGGAGAGTGGGCTTGTGAAACAGAGCTCTATACAATGTCCTAAAAATATACAACTGTATCATACTTTTAACAATTGCCATCTACTTAATTGGAAACAAATTATCAATAAATCTTAGGAACTTTATAACTTCAATAATATTCAGATTTTTAAATTATGAAGTAGTTTTTGTAGATTTTATTAAAATGTTTTCTATAAACTAAAATAACCATTAAAATTTTTAATATTTGTACATGTCTTCTGAATGACAAGAAAAAAATGTAATGTGTGGCACTTTTTTCAGAAAATAAAAATGAATAATATTTATGTAAAAAATTATAAATTATTTGATAAAATTTAATAAAAGAAAGATTTTGGTCAATTATTAAAGGTTCACGTGTAATTTATGCTATCTTCTGGAATTATAATTAACATTATCTTCTTTACTGCAAGTTAAAGAATTCTATATGGCTTTGACTCTTTTTTTCCTTTTTATATATTATGTTAAGTATTGTATTTTTTTATTATATTAGAATTACAATATTGGCAACAAGTTTACGACTTACTTGACCACCACAACTTTGTCAAGTAGGTGAGCAGCTGTGTGAAAAGCATTGACACCAACCTTTGGAACAGCCAGGCCTAAACCATAAATAAAACGGAATTTCTAGTCTTAGAAAGATTGTTGATTTTTAGGTTAGCTTCTGAAGTACCTATAAACTTCTGTGAGAAGGAAGTATAAAACATATAAATATATATTGAAAAAACAATCATTTAGTGATTGTGATAAAGGAAAATAATTGTACATTCTGAGTTCAAGTTTAAATCACTGTATAATGAGTTATTCTTTCCTATGATGAGACATATCAATTGTCATTATATACGTAATATAATTTTTGATTAAAAACCTCACACCACAGTATAAAACTTTGAACGGTGCTAGTCATGAGCACAATTTCTGGACCAAAGAACTACATCCTGTACACGTACATCAACTGTTTTTATAAACCTCGCACAGTTTTAAACTTTGAACAATGATAGTTATGAGCACACTTTCTGTATCAAAGAGCAACACACTATACTCATGCTTCAACTGTTTTTATAAACCTCACACAGAGTTTAAAACATTGAACAATGATAGTCATGAACACACTTTATGTATCACAAAAATATACATTATAATCCTATATATGTAATATTTGTCATTACTTCTGAAAATGCTAACTTTAATGTAACAATCTCAGTGTTATAGTTTCTAGCTGTATGAATGAACCAAAATAAAATGTTAAGACAATATTTCTAGAAATATATATGTTTTATTTTACTTTTAATCACTGGCTGGTGAACAATCAACTTGTTTTATAGTAATCTTTGATAGGTTGTTTAGGCAGAGTATTCACAATGAATCTAAGTTTCAAATGGACAGCCTGTTGTACAAACACACACTGACCTGAAGACGAAAGGCGGAAGACTTTCGAAACGTCTTCCTCTACATTTGTAGGTTTCTACAACAGGCAGTTGCTGTCCATTTGAAACTTAGATTCAACTTGTTTTATTATTATTAAATACACACAATTTTATATATCAATTTATTTTTAACAGAGTAGATGCTAACATAGTAAATTTTAAATTCTATACTTGTAGATTAAAATGAAAATTATCAACAAAAAATTACCATCAGCAAGAGTTGACCCTGCCCTCAAAGTTACAGGATGGCCAGCATTCATAGCAGCTGTGAAACTTGGACATCTCTCAGATTCTACTCCCTAGACATAGAAAAAATTACTTGAAATAAAAACTATACCAAATAAGTATTGTACATATACAGTTATACATTTAATAATAACCCCCAAAGAAACAGGTCTTTATGAATTAATGCTTTCTCCTGTAACTTTTATTGACAATGAGTGGGTAAACATGTAAAGTTTTTTAGGCAAAATATAAACGTACTGTAACTTCTATAATTGTTTTTATTTCTCATCTAAAGAAATTTGTGAATTTGTAACAGCTGCACATAACTTGAAAAATGAAATTTACAAAAACCTCAGATGATTCATAATGTGGAACTATTATGAAAACACCTATCAAAGTTTTTTTATGTATTGTTTATTCTGCCACATTGGGTATTAACGTGATTTATTTTGTCAAATATGTATGGCTGAAACAAGCATAGTGAAATATTTCTACAAAGTTATAGTTAAGAAACTAGAATGTCCTTAGGAAACCCTATAACATTTAACTTTTTTAAAGCAAGATGTCTATCTTCTCTCATTCAATCTCTACAAACAGTGGCAATGTTTTGCTTTCACCATGTCATTTATAAGCGATTGGTGTAGATTTAACATTCGGTCTCTGCTTGCCAATATCATGAAATATAAATTCAGTATGTACAAAATTCAGTCATCATAAGTATTTGACGATTTCTCAAACTTCCATGTAATAAACATAGCAAACTGTTTTTTATAACTAACTACAAAGCAAAATGTTATCAGCTCAAAATATAATATTTTATACAAGCGCGCCATCTGTGATCAAGTACTAGAAATAACAATAGGACAGATTTTAGGAAATTTAATTAGCAACAAATTTGAAAACGATTGAAAATGATAGTCTTAAGAAAATATCTAATACACAAAGTATATTTAAAAAACACGATTACAAACTCTGAATTTAATTCTGTCAAGTCGTGAACACACTCATACTTAGCTAGTGAGTGCCCAACATCTCAAAGCATTCCTAGCACGCTCTACAGTATCAGTTGTTCCTGGCAAGAGTTAATCTGAATAATTCAGTCGTTATATTCATGGGTAACTTATACTTGTGATTATATTCCGCCTATATTCTTTCGATATAAGCATAGTTAAGAAAGGGCGGATTAGGCTGCCGGGACCTTGGGGGAAATTCCTGATGGGCGGTAATCCATCGGGGGTAGGGGGGTTAAGCACTATTTAAATAGCCTTAATTGGGTGCTTAATTTCCTGTTGAAGATTTATGTTATATTGCGACATAGATGTAGCGTGAATGAGCAATAAACGGATAATTACATTACTTTTCTGAATTTAATTTTGTGTGAATTATTTCCAGTTTATGTAAGTATTTAGTCATATAGGT
This sequence comes from Limulus polyphemus, assembly GCF_000517525.1. Lineage (NCBI taxonomy): Eukaryota > Metazoa > Arthropoda > Merostomata > Xiphosura > Limulidae > Limulus > Limulus polyphemus. The sequence continues at coordinate 159,971 of NW_013666808.1, forward strand.
CTATACTTTACTAAGTCGGGTAATACGTGTAAGAGACATTGTTCTGTAAATGAAAAATTTTCAACCGTTTATTTCGGTTTAATTTGTGAACTATATGAATAATAGTAGAACATACAGGCCGCGCAGCAACCCGTCCAGTTTTTTTACTGGAATCCCTCTCCCTACATCGTTGGAGTGCCTTTATGAAAATCATCTTCCAGACAATTTTTAATTCCAAATCCACCCCTGGTGTTTAAAGTACTGAGATGGCACAATTTATTTACACTTCCTTGAACAACAACTTATTTTGTTTCATATGCCAACAGACTTAGAAATAGTAATTTAGAATCCCCTTAAACACTAATGTAATTTCTAAAGACACTCAGGTTTATTTTTCTTAAACTTATGTTATGTCTCCGCTTGTTAATTAACTTTCCGTAACTTCGTTCCGACGAAACTTTAGCGACACAAGTCCTTACTTAATAAAACTGGTTTATTCTTTCCGAATATAACTTTACGATACACTTAATTTCAAAAATCGCGCTAAAACAAACGCTATAACAACGAACGTGCTCAATAATACTCTCTGACTGTAGATCAAATACTCACTACCTACACACACATTATTGTCACCCTCTTATAAATATACCAGCCTACTCTATATCTAGTAATCTCCCGACTATTCCCGAAGGTACAAGATATTTCCAGAAAGCAGGGGGCGTGACACTAGTCACGTGACCTCGCTGACGCAACACTGCCCCTCCTTAATATTGTTCGTCCCGAACAATAACCACATACAATAAACCAATAACAATTAACAATAACTTAATTAAATGTACAGGA
>NW_013666808.1:161792-169484 GCF_000517525.1 Limulus polyphemus
GCCATTGTTGCAAGTTTTCTTGCAACTGCTGTTGTCTCTCTTCTTGTTTCTTTTCTTTTTCCTCCAACAACTGTTGTAATCTCTCTTCTTGTTTAATTTCTCGTTCTTCTTGTTTCTTTTCTTTTCCTCCAACAACTGTTGTAATCTCTCTTTTTTATTTTGTTGTTCGAGCTGCTACTGTTGCAGGTTTTCTTGTAACTGCTGTTGTCTCTCTTCTTGTTTCTTTTCTCGTTCTGATGGTTTCTTTTGCTGTTCTTGTATTGCTGCCATTAAGTCTGCTATGCTGTAGTTTGATTTGCCGCTTCTCGTTTCCATTTTCTTTCTGCCCCACTCTCTGACACCAATTTGTTACGTCTCCGTTTGTTAATTAACTTTCCGTAACTTCGTTCCGACGAAACTTTAGCGACACAAGTCCTTATTTAATAAAACTGGTTTATTCTTTCAGAATACAACTTTACGATACACTCAACTTCAACAGTCGCGCTATTACAAACTATAATTCACTTCAACAATACGTCTCTCTCTGACTGCAGTTCAACTACTCATTACCTACACACATTATTGTCCCGTTACGTTGTCACCCTCTTATATATACCAGACAACCCTATATCTAGTAATCTCCCGACTATTCCCGAAGGTACAAGATATTTCCAGAAAGCAGGGGGCGTGACACTAGTCACGTGACCTCGCTGACGCAACACTTAGAACCACAAATATTTGGTCAAAACTAGTGGCAGAGAAATATACGTAATTTAAACAATGTTTCAATCACCAAATCTGTTAAACTTAATATGAGAAAATATAAATCCACTTACAATAACTTTAACTTCAGGCTTTAAACTTTTCACTGCCAGAGCTACTCCTGCTATCAATCCACCACCACCTATTGGAACCACCACAGCATCTAGATCAGGTACTTGGTCAATTATTTCTAACCCCATCGTTCCTTGTCCTGCTATTATGTGTGGATGGTCATAGCTGTGGAAAGTGATTTGTAATGATAAGGATGACCAAAATAATTAATAATTCCACGAGCTACCAAACAAAGTGTAGCTGAATTAATATTATTTGTTGTTGTTTTTTTGTAAGAAACTTGTGAAGAGACAGTTACTTGCTACCCATCTTGAGTTCTGGTGTTACAAATAGATACTTGGTACTCATCTTGAGTTATAGTGTTACAAAACATACCTGATACAGAGTGACTTACATCTCTGGTAAAATTATTGACAGCTTCACTAGGCTGAATTTGTTTATTCTATTGCTAAAAAACCAAAGGTATATATATATATATCACTATATTTAGTATTAAGAGCACAAAGAGAAGTTAAATTGTTTTCTGTGCAGTATATAATTTTTATAATGGTACAGTGTTTTCAACTTTTCACAAAAAAATCAACACAATATATTTATAATAATGCTCCTCAATAATAGAAGGTACTTCATCTCATGTGAAATGTAACTGTTAACATCTAACCTATATGTGTGTCATGTCACGCTTGTTATCTCGATATCCAGATAGATAGTTCGATTACTGTCTGCCTATTACGAGTTTAGTGACGGGGGTGCAAAGGGTCTAAAGTAATGACGTAGTGTGAGATCACCTAGCCTAGAGCCAAGTGCATAAAGTTTATCATGACAGTAAAATCATTGATTCAATTTTAAGCTTAAATCGTTTCTGAATTAAGCTGTTTTCTGCTATATCATCAACGTTTTTAATAAAAAAAAAAACCTCTCTAATCAATGGAGACTAAATTAATAAACAACAAACATTTTTCCAGTTTTGTTATCTATACATTTCATTTTATATTTTCAGTACATATACTAACAATAATATTAGGTTATACTTTTGTTGCTAAGCAACATGACATCAAAGCCATTATTGGAACGTAGTGTTACCAAAACGCATTGGCTTTTCTATATATTAGAAGTTGTTAATGTAACTGATTTTATCAGTAATTATTCTATGAATACGCGCCGAATTCATTTCATGAATGATCTTAATTTTGATTGGTTCACAAAGGAGTTTACCGACGATTGACTGTCTCGACTGCACTTTTCTGTCTCTTTGTTGGTCAAGCTTGATTTCGCAAAATTTATTTATTTCAGTTAGCTATGATATGTGAGGTTAGGGTATACTATGGGGTGGGGGTGGTAGTACTTGCCCGTTATTTTTGACGAGCTATACGCTAGTCTATTATGATAATACTCAGTTTTTTGTGTCCTAAAAATGTAAGTGCACCTTACTACCTAAATGCGCATGCGATGGTAACACGTCATGATATTCTAGAATGATCGGAGAACATCATGAATAATCCAGCATGTGCTAAACGCCCTCTTTTCCTATATATTAGTGCGTGAATCATTGTGAATTATAGCGTGTGTTTAAAGTGACTGTGGAAATTAAGTGTATTGCAAAGTTGAATTGAGAAAGAATAAACTAGTTTGATTTAAGAAAGGACTTGTATCTCTGAAGTTCCTCGGGAAAAACTTATACCGGGAAATTAACAAAAGAAAACACAGAGACGTAACAATACTTTAGTAGACATTTTGTACACAATCAACATATTAAAAGCTTAACAATTTTTAAAAAAGTCTAACATTAGGTCGTAGAATAATATTATAAGTGTATTTATTGATAGTGTCAAGTACAGTAAGTTTAACCCTAACTAAACTGAAGCAAAAAACGTACACAAGTTAACTTACAGTGTTAATTTATCTCTTTATCGAATATAGGCCGTACTTAACAAAGCATTAAGAAACAGATACTTAGTACTCATCTTGAATTGTAGTTACAAACAAATACTTGTTACCCATCTTGAGTTGTAGTTAGAAACAAATACTTGTTACCCATCTTGAGTTGTAGTGTTAGAAACAGATACTTGGTACTCACGTCACGAAATATGAGGAGTCACAATCCAGATAGAATAGTCCAATTACTGTCTTGCCCATTACGATTACAGTGTTAATTTATATCTTTATCGAATACAGGCCGTACTTAATAAAGCATTACAAGCTTAATTAATGTTTGGCCTAAGACACGTGGACCTTTTCACAAGTTACAGATTTCGATGTATGTGATTACAATTCTTTTGTGCTATTCTACAGTGTCTAAAAAAGTACGAAACCTTAGGCACTTCGACCAATTTTACAGAATGTGTTTAACAGCAGGATTAACTCGATCTTCTCGTGCTTTGACAGCGCCATAATCAGTCATGTATCTGAAACTAAGAAAAACTACATATTACCTATGGTTCCAGACTCTTCTGACAACCTGTAAAAATTCTGTATTTAAAAAATTAATCTTGCAGTAAACATTCTAATTTGACTGCAACTGTTTTGCGAGTTTTTGCAAGTAAAATATTAAAACGTGCCTTACCCATTCACATATACTAAACCATTTTCTTTGGAAAGTTGCATGGCATGTTCTTTGGACTGAAACAATGTAAAACAAAAGGTTAATAAACTGTCTTGGCTTGTTAGTTTAAATCCTTACTGAATATTTTATTATTATTACTTTAATGGAATTATACTTACGTAGCTTATTTTTGTTTCGGAAAGTCTTAGATTTAAACCACAAAAATTATTTCTTAACATAGTGTAACAATACTTTAGTATCATAATTAAGTAATACTTTAAATAAGGTAACTACAAAATACTAAAAATAATTATGTTCAAAACTGGAACTTTTAGCTAGTTTTCATAATTATAACTTGCTTGGTTTTGATGATGAAGAAAACAAAACTACACATGATTCTTCTTTGAAGAAGTGGTCTTACCTCTCCAATGTCAGCTCCTTTAATAATTATTTTAGCACCAAACTGTCTGCACATAGTAATTTTCATAATTGGTGCTATGATTGGCATGACAACAGTCACAGGGATACCTAGTTTTTGACCATGATAGCTCAGTGCTAAAGCATGGTTTCCAGCTGAAGCAGCAATTACTCCCTTCTGCTTGTGTTCCTGCAAGATACATAAAAGCTTATATGTAAAACATCTTTCAAATAAACAAATATATTCTCTTACTGTTAATTCTTAGAACAGATAATTTGATTAAATAAAAACATGTGTCTACATTTTCTCCTTTACCCCCTCCCCCTCCAAAAAAAAAACATGTTAACATTACAGGGTACAGATATTCTGCTAGACTCAAAAGTATTCTGTTTTATCATTTTAAAGCATGATAAAGATAAATATACCAGAAAGCCATTTGTTCCATCAAGATCACTTTTCCATCCACTAATAAAACCAACCAAAGCATCAAAATCACATTAAATGAAACCCTTCAAATCCATTTACCTATCCAACAATTGTCTTAAAATAATTAAAAGCATTCCACAAGTTTATAACATCAAGCTTCAGTCTTATTATCCCTAATATTTATATATAAGTTTGCATTTCTAACTTTTTTTATTCCACCACTCATAGTTAGATTCTCCAAATCTGTATTATAATAAAAGAATATATAATAATACCCTAACAGAAAACATATTTTTAAAAAAAAAAGCTTTATAAGATGATTTACTAACTCTTTGACTAACAGTTCATTTTTGTTTTAATTTCAAGTGTACTTACTGATGCCATCATCATCAACATGTATCGTGCTCCTCTTTCCTTAAAACTGAAATAATTTCAAATATTTAGAATATTAAATACAAATACTTTATCAATTAGATTTACATACTTCAGAACTCTAAGCACACACGCACTTCATATTGTAATGTATAAGAATGTTAAAAAAATCTATCCTATGCTCTAATAACTAATTCAATTACCAGGTGGACTCAAAGAGATAACTCTATCCTGACTGTTACAAAATACAAAAATATAGCATAATACAAATAACACAATTTAATTATGAATGTTTCTAGAAGTTGTAACTGTCTGTCATATTTTCTATATATTTTACAGATTGATTATGAGTAGTGCTGTTTTTAGGAGTTTTTTTGTAACTGGTAAAAAAATATTAAGTCACTTTGCTTATTTTAATATCAGTTACTGTGATATTTGATTAAACATTTAATTCTTTTTTTTTCATACTAACCTTCCTGTGTACTGAAGAAAATCTTTCTTGAAATATATATTGCAGCCCAAAGTAGAGGACATATGTGATTTCTTTATAAAAATAAAACACATAAATCATTATCCCTTTAACTGAAAAACGAAAATATCTCAACAATATTTTAAGACATTATTTGCTACCTAGTTGAAGTTTTTAAATTTCTAAGCACCTCCTTATGAATGTCGAATACAAACACACACATATATATATATACACTTTAATTATATGGCTTTAGACTGTAATATTCAAAATCGAAAACTTATTACCGTCATTCAAATAAATTAGTTAACAAAAACAAAATAAAGGATTATTAATGAAAATTCTTAAACAATCTTACCATACACAGTGTAGTTATAATTCCTCCTTTGATTGTATATGCTGCTGAACAAATATCCTGAAATTTGATTCGAACAGGATTAGCTGGATCACATACTGGATCGATACAATCTTCTTTAATATCCATACTGGCTACGATGGGTGTGGGTGATGGAGAGGATAACCCATCACTCTCATTATTACTCACACGTGGAGAACTACAGTTGACGTTATCAGCTGGCATCGTAGTAGTTTTCTCAGTATTATGTCTTATTGATGTATAAACTAGATTGAGGAATATCTTTACAACATGGTGATTATTAAATATTAATATTTGGAGGATAAAATTACCCAAAGAAAAACAATATAATTTGTTATTTAATTATTATTTAGTTCATTGAGTGATCCAATATTTAATGATTATTTAATTTTCATAACAAGAGTGTTAAATTTAATTATTTTAAAAGCGATAGTTATAACAAAGTTCGTTACGTAACTCAGTAAGAATCGTTCGTTTTGTGTACAGTTGAGTTGTTGTAAATTGACGTTACTCGAACCTTCCGTATGTTCCCGTTGCCTTAAGCAAGTATTGCTAAATCATAGCATCTCGTAGTTTGTAGAAAGTTCTAGGCCACAGTTGGGTGATATATATAAGTTAACAAGTTAGCAGAAGTTAAGCTAGTGAAAGTGAAGTTAGACTGAGTGATTTTTAGTTTAGACATTGTTAGAAACAGAATAGAGAAAAATAATTCGTCATGTCACTTGAGTTCTAAAGTAACTGAACCCGCCTGTGTGGACTTTAGACGTCAAAGGAGACAATTATTTAAAACTAGATACAACTGTAGTAACCAACAGTGATTTTGAAGTGAGTTTCACAGCTTATATTGTAACAACAGGGGCAGAGAAGAATGATTCGTCTCATCAATTGGGTTTTCAAGTAACTGAACCAGCCTGTGTGGACTTTTGACGTAAAAGAGAATTATTTAAAGCTCTGTATACAACTGTGGTAACCCACGGGGTAACGGGTAACGTATCACTAATTATATTGTGATAACAGAAGAAAAAAAAGAGAATTATTTAAAGCTTTAGATACAACTCTGATAACCAACAGTGTAACGAATGTTTGTACATATGTTTGATTTGTTTTGAATATATTATTTTTAAAAACAAGAGGATTGTGTGTTGTCCGTTTATTGTTCTAATTTATCGCCAACAAGTCACAGACACCTAACGTAGAAGAATCCCAGCCCACTTATACTAAAACCCTGGCAGTAGATAGTGGGAATGCACTCTCATATATTGTTTATATTAGGGGTCATCCAAGACAATTATAATACATTTTTGAACAACAAAAACATTATCATTACATTTTAAAATCAAATAATGGTCAGTTGTAGCTGAAGAATCCACTGCTTTTCGTTGTAGAATTAATCCACTATTATCAACATTATGGCAATAATATAAATTGTTTTTGACATGTTGTTTAAACCAATTATTGCTGTATATACAAGCATTTGATCGTGTGATTTCTCTTTTCCAACAACGTAAGCCACCTCACCTGTACAATAGAATCAGTTTTGTGGAGAAGCAGTTTGTAATAGTGTAACTATAAAAAGTAATAGAGCTATAACACACATATATAATACAAATATAGAGACAAGCGGCTAGTTAGATTATATAATTACTTTACTGTTACTAAATAATACTAATACATGACTATGGGAAACACTTTAGTATTATAAGTAGTGATTAAGATGAATAAAGCTTTCCACACGACACTTAATGAATTTGCTAGAAAACATCGAAGCTGAATACAAACTGCAGATAACTTTACACAGAAAGGCACAATAAATCGAAAAACTAACCAGCATACGGATGAAATTCCAAGTAAGATATCAATGACCGTCAGAAAGCGTGACGGATTATTTAACTTCTGAGATAAAAAATGACAATAATAGTAGCATAGCCTTATTCTAACACAAATTAATCAAGTGAAGCCCCGAGAACTTAAACTTATGTAGTATTATTTTAGATATTCATAGTTGAAGGAAAGTTTAAACTTTCTCAGGATATTCACTAATACTTAGTAGCTGAAGTAGGCCACTTCTCCACCAACTTCTCACTCAATCTGTTTCAAACACAGGAAAGTCAAGAGCCAGCACGGGCCCCTGGGCAAACATCCTCGCCGGGCCCCCTTTCTCTCTCTCTCTCTTTTAACATTTTCAAAAATTTATTAAAAAGAAGATCCTAAATTAGGACAGTAACGAGCTCATAAACCAGACAAAATCATAGCAGCAGCCGTTTTTACCTCACAGT
>NW_013666808.1:169494-170505 GCF_000517525.1 Limulus polyphemus
AGTCGTTCTTAATGTATCAAGCGTTTACGTACAAAGAAAAGCTAAAAACTATGGTTTTATCACTAAATGAAGATATAGCCTAAAGATGCTCTACGGCATAACCAGGTTTAATTCTTCCGGGCCCCTGGGCAGTTGCCCCCTTTGCCCCACTTGGCGGGCCTGTTCAAAGACAAAAAATCGCCTGTAAGCCTACTGTAAGCCGAGGCCGCTGAAATTAGGTTGCAGAAGTTTTCAGAAATAAAGTCCACGCCTAGCAGCAAAAATTCAGTAATACAACACATTAATTAACATGTATGTATATATATATAGTGTGATTGTACAATCTTATAATTTTTAGTCACTTTCAACAAACTATTAACAGTAACGGTTACAAGCAACACTTACTCAAGTTTCTTACCTCTTTCCTAAACGCTGCGGTGACGAAATAAACGTCTTAGAACCACCAGCTTGGCTTGTAATTTAGAATTCTCGTCTTCTGATTGGCTTGAAGGGACCTTGCCTATAATTGCTGAACAAATCCAACGACACAACTTGTAGGTGTGTCCTAAGATAGGAAAGTGTCCTCAATAATGTTAAATGCCCATTGTTGCGTAAGAAAGGTGATATTGTTGAACAGCTGTTAATACAATTGCCAATTTGCTTAAAACGAGTTTAAATAGGGGTATGCACAGGGGGGGGTCAGAGTCGCCCCCCCCCATAACTCTATGCATACAGACTTGGTCATTTTGGTGGGTGTAATGTTGCTTATTTCTGTGTATATGATGTTCGTAGGTGTTTATATGTATATATAGTACGTGTGAGTTAAACGTGTCCCGCCAATAATAATGAAATTTAATTTGCTGTGCACGAACCTGCTTATAAAGATAACTAACTTTATGTTTTTAGTTTAATGTTTTACAGAAATTTAAGAGTCATAGAGTGTAATATGTTATTTACTGTGGCTTTACTATTAATGACCATACAGATACTATTTTGATAATTTCCGGTATATATTCTTTTCGCGGAACCTCA
>NW_013666808.1:171072-177767 GCF_000517525.1 Limulus polyphemus
CCACATTCACTTAAACTTAACAATCTTTATAACACACGCTATAAATCACAGTGATTCGCACACTTTACTTACGGTGCCTACTGTTGCTTGACTCAATTATCTATTTCTTCAATCTATCTATCTATCGCTGGCTTTTTTGCCAGGCTTATATACTAAAAAAGAGGGCGTCTAGCAAACACTCGGACATTCGCGGGGTTTCCCGATAATTCTAGAAACTCCAGTGCGCATACTCCCAGCGTCACGCGACTTCCGCTGTCGTAACACTATATTTGGCATAAATATGTGGAAGGCGGTAGTATCTTTGACATAGTTCCCAGGGCTTTTATAGATGAATTAGGTAGAAACTTCATGATGAACAACCAAAGGTGAAGAAAGTAACACGGGTTTTGTAGATCAGTCCTCCAAGACTTTGTCCACAAGTCCATTTCGCCTTTGTTTGTTCCTGGGGGGGGGGGGGTTCAAGTGCTTTTGGATTTTATAATCACGCGCTACCAAGAAATGATAGCCTGTTTTGAAACAGAACTATGCCTATCCTAGAGGTAATCGTTTCTGGACCGAAAATCCAGCAGTTCATGGTTCGTGTCCCATTAGTGGAAAAATATTCTCAGCATTTTGGGGCAGGGGCGTCGAAAGCCAGCACGGACCCCGGGGCTAACATCTTCGCCGGCTCCCTTTTCTCTCTCTCTCTTTTAATATTTTAAAAAAAATTATTAATAGAAGATCCTAAGTTAGACAGCAACGAGCTCATAAACAAGTCAAACTCATACCAACAGCGTAAAAACGTGCTTTACGGCATAGCCAGGTTTCATTCGCCCGGACCCCTGGGCAATTGCACCTTTTACCCTACCTCTGTCGGTGGGCCTGCTTTGGGGGTATGTGTGCGGTATAAGACTGACGGTCATATCGTACTGTTCGGTCAGATAAGGGTAGCCCAAGAGTTGGCGGTGGATGCTGTTGACTAGCTGCCTTTGTTTCTAGTCAAAATTAGAGGCGATTACTTGGGATAACCCTTTGTGTAGCTTTGCGGGAAATTCTAAAACAAAACTTTCAAACCAATTTTTAGAAGGATTACAAAAATATTAAAGGGTTTATCTGTTATTTCTTTCGGTTCATTTCTTTGTGCATGACATGGTTCGGGATTACTACTTCTTATCTGGAATCCTGAGCTAAAACAGAGCCAAAAGGCGGTTATCCAGAGTTATTTGAAGTATTGATTTTTCATTAATAGTCATTTTTGAAACATTTTTTTTCGCTGTTTGATACCCTATTATTCTGTAGTGCTCGATTTTTGTTAGATGAAACTTATAACTCCCTTATCAGAAATTTGTTAAAACAACAAAAATATCAAAAAACCTACAGATAAGACAACATTACTGCTGCACGTGTCCTGCTGATAGCTGAAAGTAACAATGAAAAGTAATAATAAAAATGTTAGGCCTATAGTAACAGTGAAAAATCATAAATATGATAGGCCTATAGTTATTGTTAACTGAAAGTGCTTTCCCATTTTGTGTTTTATAACATACCAATATAATCGCAATTTACCAATTATATGCATTACCCATAAAATATTTAAACGATTTATTTCAAAATGTTAAGAGAAGAATGTAAGAAATTCAAGTAAAATAATATTTTAAATTTTGCTTCAATAAATTTTACCAAATTGTCGCTTCTGTTTTATCATGCATGTGTTTATTTATTTTACTATTGTTACGTCTCCGTTTGTTAATTGATTTTCCGTAACTTCGTACCGACGAAACTTAAGCGACACAAGCCTTTACTTAATAAAACTGGTTTATTCTTTCCGAATATAACTTAACCGATACACTCAACAATCGCGCTAAACAAACGCTATAGCAACGAACGTCAATAATACTCCGACCGCAGATCAATTACTCACTATCTATACACACATTACCTTCCCTTCTTTTATATACCAGCGTAACCTATTTCTAGTAAGAACTTGAACATTCGACAAAGTACATGATAGTTCTAGAAACGTTGCGTCACGGCGGTCATGTGACTGGTGACGCAACACTATGTATGTTACCATTAAAACAATTTTGACAACATTTTTTTCGTATTTCTCCATTATTTAGCGTATTGTTTTATCTGTTAAAATTCGTTGTTTATTGATAACCCAAGTGTCTGGAAATAAAATCTTGTTTCAGTCGAAGAACAAAGTCGTAATTCGATTTGTAAAACTTTCTCACGTGTTTGAAAGAAGCAGGCAGGAGACGATCCCGAAACATAAATTTATTTACCCAGTCATAATATTTTAATAAGCCTTAATATTGGACCATGTGTTTTAATTGTTTGTTGTTAAGCACAAAGCTAAACAATGTGCTCTCTGTGCTCTGCTTATCGCTGGTATCGAAACCCGATTTTTTAGCGTTAGAAGTTCGCATACTTACCGTTGAGCCATCGGGGGCCGCATTGCGTGAATGTGGTGAATGTAAGTTCACAATTATTTTTTTATTTATTGCTATTATTTAAAAATTAGCAAAGTAGTTTCTCTATAAAAAAAAAACCTACTCATGCTCATCGCATTAGAAGTTAGGTTAGATATATAACATTTACACTATTCAAGCTGTTCGCTCAGTTTACACTAAACTTGATCAGATCGTAGTAACAGGTAAGGAAATCTGAAATTGGTCAAGGTTTACGTCATTCCTTTGTAAATTAACATAAAATTTAATTAAGCGAACGAGAATATTTCCGAAGGCTACAGTCACAGACAATATAAAAAAAACAGTAAAAAACTGCTGTTCTGTAGGATATTATATGTTTATGTATGTGTAAACATCGGTGGTACAATAAACTGTCGAATTGCGCTCTGTAGTGAAAGATCATATCTAAGTGTTTATTTCCGTAATGAAATTAAAGTATTGGCAAAAAAATCGCAAAAGAGAAGTACTGTTATATTTTATGAAAAATACATAAAGTGACCACAATGGCCCTCAATAAGTTCAGTACAAACATTTTTATAGCTAAAACTTGAAAAAGAACAATACAATTTTACTAAAGTTGATTAAAATGTCAACATAATTTGATGCTGCCAGTGCATCATCGATATTCAAACTTAATGTTTAAACGTGAATTTCAGCCCTACACAGCAGCCATGATCAACTAATTTACATATTTATTATCCACAGGGAAAATACGATTAACAATGTACATATAACGCAACAATAAAGATAATTAAGTTGTCTCTCCTCCCAAAATACAATATGGCTAACAATATACATATCATGTGACACAACAATAAAGGTACTTTAGTAGTCTCATCTGCCTAGATACAATATGGCTAAATATGCACATACGATGCAACAATAACTTCAATAAGAATACTTAAGCACCCTTTCCTTCCTAAAGACAGTGTGATTAATAATGTACATATGCCTCAACAATGAAGGTGCTTAAGTAGCCCTTACCCTTGTAAACATTTCTAAGTTAATAGTTCAAGTTATTTGACTGGTCGGTTTTCATTTTTGCACTTCGTGGGTGTTTTTTATGTAAAAAGTATACCTTTTTAATTTAGTGTTATAAACAGAAAGGTAATATATATATATATATATATGCTTTTTTTTTCGAGGTTTGAGAAAAATTAAGTTTATGTCAGAAATAACTTGATTGGTCATTTAGTTGTTATTGTTAAGCGTCAAGCTAGTCACATCTGTGCTCTTCTCGCCACACACGTATCGAAACCCGATTTTTAGCGTCATAAGTCTTAAGACTTACCGCTGAGTCACTGGAAGGGAGGAAGGGCTCACAGATAAAAAAGTTTGTTTGTTTGTTTTAAAATAAAGCCACACTGAACTATTTGCAGTGTCCACCGCAAGGAATTGAACCCCGGAGTCTAGCGTTATAAGTCCGTAAACGTATAACTGTCCTACCGGAGGACCTAAATAATTAATGAATATAACTAGAGAGTGCTTTTGAGACCATTGACCTTTGTCTTTCATTGAAAAGTAGTATTTCGTTTTATGAATATCGAAAGGAAACATCATAGAGAACTTAACCTCATGGAGTTTGTATTCTCGTTATTGCAAGTAAGAGTTCATCCGTAGAAATTTGTCACCGAAAAGTTAAAATAAATTTTGGTTAAAACCTATATCCAGTGATAATATTTGCTCATGAATAATAAAGAAGATAAAGAAATTACTTACTGATATAAATTATTATTTGTAATCCATAACCTAGTGCTTTTTAAAATCCGGTAAGTCTATTTATTACCAGTGATATAAAATTGGTGGATATTCTATATTTTCTCGATGACATATTTATCGTTTTCGATACGTGCTACCATCTAGTGGCCATAATATGTAAGACAATTTTAAAAAGAATTGATGAAATAACTCACTTAACAAAATGAAATTATACATTACTGGAACAAATAAAAGGTCAACTAAGAAAAATCGTGTTAAAACATAAATACACAACTTTATAAATGCTCAAGTATTAGTTAATTCATACTACAATAACATCACCTTACAAAGTTTAATAATGTATTAGAATATGACGTCACGGAAAAGATAAACTCTGCGTTATCTGTAGAAAACTTCCAACAGGGCAAAGTATGTAGTTGTTAAAATAGAGCTTATTGAACATTTACTCGAGCATAGTAAACACATTCTAGAACAAAAGCTTTTGGAGTAAGTAAAAAAAGTAAATGTAATTTGTGATTATTGTGTCGTTTTTATTACATCCACACGGTCATCTCTACGTTCAGCGCTTAGACAAGTAGTAAGTTCAAATGTACGTCTTTTTCTTTCTTACTCAGTTAAATAAAATCACGAAATAATTCTTTTGACTATTTTTATGTATGTGTATATTTTTTATAAAGATGTAAGGATGAAAAACATTAGCCACCAGTAAACTAAAACCAACCTGGAATATATATACATATGCATTCATAAGTCTGAAGACTGTCCAAAATTTCGAAAAACCCTTAGTTTATCCAAAACGTGCTAGATATATATATATTTTTAAGTCAAGCGAAAATCAGCCTTAAATCAAATAACCTGAGCGCGCTGTGAAGTTAGGTTTATATACTTTAAAATGCCCTAGTAATGGAATTATATGTAACATATGAATGTTCTAAGTTGAATTTTTTATACTTAACTCAAAGCTTCTATATTACCCTGGCTCGAGAGTAAGTATGAAAGGCTACATATGCTCACTTTGTCTTTATTAATGTTTTATTAAGCTTGAGTCCCGAGTTCATTAAGCTGTATGGATCAGTTTTTAAGGCTGTTGTAAGTGTAGAGATGTCAGAAGAAGAAGGTTAGAATGAATATTTATTTGGTAAATGTGTGTTTAAATGACGTGCAGCATGCTGTTCATGTTAATTTAACCCTAGAGTTAATCCGTATAGATGATCCGGCATACTAGCCCGATAATATCGTTAACAGATAAAGTACCCAACTGATTCTATACAATGTAAATGTTAATAGTTTCATTTGTTTGTTGTTAAGTAGAAAGCTACACAATGAGCTATCTGTGTTGTGCTCACCACAGGTATCGAAACCTGTTTTTTAGCGTTATAAACCGTCAGACTTACCACTGGGCTCCTGTAGGGCTAATAGTTTACGATCTTGTATGTTGTCCTTATTATATATTGCAATTTCAAACTCGAAGGGTTGGTCTTTCACGTTTACTGTAGGAACTAACTTGAAATCTGATATATTTTGGTTGACTAGTGCTATCAGATTATCTTTACTTGTGTGTTGATTTACTCAGAACGTTGACTTACATGTAAGTTCTTATTTACTGAACGTCAAAATAGATTAAAATATCACTCCTAAAAATGATAGAGTGTCACTGTAATAAATTTAACTAAAGTCTAAAGCAGTTTTTTCAAACTTTTAGGTCGTACCCCCCCCCCCCCTTTTCTTCTTTGTGATAAATGGCACAGCATGGCCAGGTGATTAGGGCGCTCGACTCGCAATCTGAGGGTCGCGGGTTCAAATCCCCGTCCCACCAAACATTTTCATTCTTTCAGCCGTGGGGGCATTATAATGTGTCGGTCAATCCCACTATTCGTTGGTAAAAAAGTAGCCCAAGAGTTGGCGGTTGGTGGTGATGACTAGCTACCTTCCCTCTAGTCTTACACTGTTAAATTAGGGACGGCTAGCGCAGATAGTTCTCGTGTAGTTTTGCGCGAAACTCAAAACAAACCAAACTGTAATAAACTTTGCTCCTCCTCCAAATGTTCAGCCAATAATGACAACGATGAACTGAGCTTTAAAAAATCGAAATAAGAAACGTTTTCCTAACGCTTCTGACCTCCCCTCCCAAAAAATGTGATTGCGCCTCAAGGGGGGGTGCCCCCCACGGTTAGAGAGCCACTAGTCTAAAGTAATCAAAATCCAAAAAGAATTGCATGAACTACTTATCTTATAGACAGCGAGCAATATGTAGACTTCTAGAAGGGAAAATAAGCTGGATTAAATACAGTTTTCCTGTTCGAGCTCTGCACACCTGAGGAAGAATATAAATCTTTTTAAATTATATTAATTTTCAAAACCGTGCTTTACTCGTGTGAGTCTTTATGATATATATGATACCCATTTTCTCTTCTGCTAAGATAAGATTTCCTACAAGTGTACGCTGAGTGGTCACAAGTAAATAGACACCTAATGAAAATGATCCGCACACTAATTATCTTGTGCTACAACATGCCTAGAACTCAA
>NW_013666808.1:178659-182227 GCF_000517525.1 Limulus polyphemus
ACAAAGTCAGGCGTTGATACTAGAATTATTAAATATTTTAAACAAGATTTGGAGACAGGAAACTATTCCATCAGAATGGGGTCAGGGTGTGATTGTCACTATTCCGAAAAAAGGAGACCTAAGTGATTGTAACAACTGGAGAGGAATTTCTTTACTATCAATACCTGGTAAAACTTTTTGTTATATATTATTAGAAAGGTTGAAAGATGAAGTGGACGCCTTATTAAGGGAAGAACAGGCTGGATTCAGAAGCGGAAGATCATGTAATGAACAGATATTTGCCTTACGAAACATCATAGAACAAACTTTAGAATTTAAAGGTCAAATGAACTTAAACTTTATCGATTTCTGTAAAGCCTTTGATAGTGTCCATCGAGAAACGTTGTGGAAAATTGTGGGACTATATGGTGTACCAGAAAAATTTATAAACATATTCAAAAGTCTTTATGAAAACTCCAGTAGTTGTGTAAAAACTAACATTGAGACCACGGAGTACTTTAATGGAGTGAGACAAGGTTGTGTGTTATCTCCCTTTTTCTTTCTTTTGGTGGTAGATTTTGTCATGAAAAAAGCAATGAATGTTGGTGATGGGATAATGTGGGGTGATGGAACTTTAACTGATTTGGACTTTGCGGATGATATCGCTTTAATTGGGAAAGATAGACAGAACATCCAAGATATGACAAGGTATTTACAAGAGATTGGTAAGAAAGTTAGGCTTAGAATAAATGCTACGAAAACTAAGACCATGACAGTCGGACACAATCTGGACAGGGTAGTAACGATTGAAGGATCAGAGATTGAAGATGTACAAGATTTCGTGTATTTGGGTAGTAAGGTAGCGGTTAATGGAGAATCAGACATTGATGTTCAAGCAAGACTTAATAGAGCTGCAGGTGTGTTCAATAGGCTTCGACCTATTTGGAACTCGAGCAACATCAGAAAAGAGACTAAACTCAAGTTATAATCCGCCATTGTAATACATACAGCCTTGTATGCTAGCGAAACCTGAAGAAGAACAGCAGCTATGGAGAATAAAGTGAATGTATTCCATCGGAAATGTTTGAGAAAAATCTTAAAAATATCATATAGAGATCATGTGAGAAATGAAGAAGTTTTGCGAAGGGCAGGCCAAAGGGACCTGCAAGAATCTGTTAATAAGAGAAGGCTTAGATTCGCAGGACATGTACTGAGAATGCCAGTATCAAGACCAGCAAATAAATCCATGGAGTGGGTGCCGCCAAATTTGAGAAGGGGGAGAGAAAGGCCAAAGAAGACATGGCGAAGAACTTTTAAAGAGGATTTGGAACTGGTGGATCTAACATTTGACCAAGCTGTGGAGACCGCTCATGACAGAGGCAGATGGCTAGGTCTCGCTGATCAATGTTCCCAACGGAACGGGAGGAACTAAGACTAAGACTAAGACAACATGCCTAGAACTCAAGGTTCTCTCGAATTTTCAGATTTTGTTGGATTAAGTCAGCGGCAAATTTTGCAGAACTTGGAAATCCCGCTTTCGACAGTCAACAGAATCATCGTGCAGTTCAGGAAACACGGCATGGAAACAACTGAGCAGCGTTCGGGTCGTCCTGGTCCATCGGAGAGGACAAAAAGGGCTGTCAAGAGAAGCATCGAAATGGATCCCAGATTAACGATTGCAGAAGTGGCCAAAGTTGGTGGGATGAGCCCGAAATCTGTTCAACGGATTCTCCACAGATTGGATTATCGTTGCAGAGCAGCTAGACGGAAGCCCTTATTAAAACCTGCCAACATAGTCAGACGAAAGAAGTGGGCAAGTGATATGATGACCAAGCCTCTGGACTTTTGGAAGACCGTGTTGTTCTCAGACGAATCAAGATTCGCTCAATTTTCGGACAGAAGAAGGATATGGGTCTGGAGAATGCCTGACCAAGAGTTTTGGCTCAACAGATTGCAGCCAACTGTGAAGCATGGTGGTTTCAGCGTGATGGTTTGGGGAGCTGTTTGGGTTGGCGGGAGATCGAGCTTAGTGGAGTGCGTTGGCAACATAAATTTTGTGAAATACGTCGAAATATTGGAGGAAGGACTCTTGCCACTTTATTCCTCGGGTTTCATGGACAAGAACACAACACTGTTCCAGGAAGATGGAGCACCGTGTCACACTGCTAGAAACACCCAAAAGTGGCAGGAAGAAAATGGTATCCAGAAGTTGCCCTGGCCGAGCCAATCTTCCGACATGAACCCCATCGAAAACCTTTGGGCCATACTCGGCCTGCAAGTCAAGAAACAACCAACTTCGAAGAGCGATCTACTCCAAGTTTTGAAGCAAGAGTGGGCGAAAATCCCACAATCTAAAATTGACGAGATGATTCTCACGATGCCCCAAAGGCTCAACGAAATCCACGAAGCGAAAGGAAGATCTGCTAGATATTAATTAAATTATAAATATATCAATTCATGTGAATATGACTGAAAATTTTCATTTTTTCTGAAAAGGTGGTGTCTATTTACTTGTGACCACGCTGTGTACATGTGTATCTTTATAATACCACTATGGGTGAAAGAAAATGGCGAATAAAAGCAGTTAAAAGTCATATTTGGTTCTCTCAGGTGCGAATGGATGTTTGTTTTCGTTTTCCAAGAAATAAACAGATTATTGTTGTTTACTTTAAAATAAATACCAACCAGCACACAAGTTAAGGGGTAAATTATACGGTAAACTTAGGTCTTCGTTGAATGTTCCGTGAATTAACATTATTTTCTTTAGTGTTCTTGGTAAGCAGTTGCCTAATTACTCGTCAAATAAAAATAAATATTACGTCCTTAACACATTGTGCTCTGTGAAATATTTCCTCTTGAGAGGAATTTTTCTTTAACAAGGCCTACACAAAAATAGATGAGGGAGAGCAGTATATTGTTACGACAGCGGAAAACACGTGACTCTGGTAACACGTAATGCGTTCTAGAAAGATCGGGGAACATCACGAATAATTCAGTATTTGCTAGGCGCCCTCTATTCTTGTATATAAGTGCGCCAGACAATTAATCGGTATGGTATAGCGGACAGAGAGATTCATGATATAGACGGACAATTGAGTCAAGCGCGGTAGTAAGTAAAGTGTGTGAATCGTTCGTTGAGAATTATAGCGTGTGTTTAACTGACTGTGGAAATTAAGTGTATTGAAAAGTTGTATTGAGAAAGAATAAACTAGTTTTATTTAAGAAAAGACTTGTATCACTGAAGTTTCTCGGGAAGAAGTTCTACCGGAAATTATCAAATGAGTAGAGACGTAACAAATTAGTGTAAGAAGCAGATAGAAAATAAATAAATAATAAACAAAAGATGGAAACGAGAGTTGGCAAATCAAACTACAGCTTAGCAGATCTGATGGCAGCAATACAAGAACAGCAAAATAAACAAGAAGAACGAGAAAAGAAACAAGAAGAGAGATTACAGCAGCTGTTGGAGGAAAAGAAAAGAAACAAGAAGAGAGATTACAGCAGTTGTTGGAGGAAAAAGATAAGAAACAAGAAGAAAAATTACAACAGTTGTTGGAGGAAAAAGAAAAGAAACAAGAAGAGAAATTAC
>NW_013666808.1:182876-185020 GCF_000517525.1 Limulus polyphemus
TGATGCTAGTAATGTCCGAATTGGAGCTGTGTTGTCTCAAAAAGTGGGTGAAAACGAACATGTGGGGGCCTACTTCAGTAAGGTCCTGAGTAAACCAGAGAGGAACTACTGTATAACACGGATAGAACTCCTTGCTATAGTAAAGAGTCTGACATATTTCCATCCATACCTCTATGGTGCCACGTTTACCATCAGGACAGACCATGCTGCATTATGCTAATTAAGATCCTTAAAAATCCCATAGGGACAACTGGCACGTTGGTTCGGAAAAATAGACCAGTATAATTACGATATTGAATATAGAGAGGGAAAATCTCATGTAGATGCCAATGGACTGAGCCGAAGACCATGCAAAAATGACTGCAGACATTGCTGCAAAAGTGAGGTTGAACTAACCAGGTGTCATCAAGCTGAAGTCAAAGTGACTGAAGGAGTTGATGATGGTGAAGTGGAACCAGGTATAGATATTAAAGCAGAGCAGAAGAAAGATCAAGATTTGAAGCCAATAATTGATTTTCTAAAAGCAAGTGTTTTGCGCCCTGCTTGGGAGAAGGTGTCTAGTCTAAGCCCTGTGACAAAGAACTATTGGGGACAATGTTACCAGTTGAAGCTTGAAGATGGTATTCTTGTCCGGAGATAGGAAAGTGACGACCTCGCAAATAGTTATACCAAGAAAGTTACGGGAAGTTGTGTTGCGTCAATCCCATGATAGTTTAACAGGAGGACATCTCGGAGTTAAGAAAACATTGAGCCACCTACGACAGAGATTTTACTGGATAGGTATGAGACAAGATGTGGAAGAATGGTGCAGGTCATGCAGTACATGTTGTGCCAAAAGGGGACCCAAGCATAAGGGTCGTGCTCCAATGAAGTTATATAAAGTTGGTGCACCAATGGAAAGAGTAGCTGTTGGCATTGCTGGTCCTCTGCCCCAGACTCGTGCTGGAAACAGGTACATTTGTGTGGTGATGGTTTATTTCACCAAGTGGCCTGAGGCATGTGCAATACCAAATCAGGAAGCTACAACTGTAGCTTCAGCTATTACTGATTTCTTCTTCACATTTGGTATGCCATATGAACTGCATTCAGATCAAGGCTTTAACTTTGAATCAGCTGTGTTCCATGAATGCTGCAAGTTGTTTGGCATCCGAAAGACCAGAACAACGCCACTTCACCCACAGTCCGATGGGATGGTAAAAAAGTACAACTGGACACTGGGCGAGGAATCGGCAAAGTTTTGTAATAGCCGCCAAGATGACTGGGATGTCTTACTCTTTCCACTGTTGATGGCTTATAGGACAGCAGAGCATGAAACCACTGGATACACTCAAGCAAAGTTGATGTTTGGTCGGGAACTTCGGTTGCCAGTGGATCTATTAACAGGAAGCCTACCTTATGAAGAGTTGCCTGAAAATGTGTCAGAGTTTGTGAAAGTGTCATTGTAAAGGATGGATGATATTCACCATGAAGTGTGTTCAAACGTGAAAACGTCTGCTGATTCGATGAAGTTATCTTATGATAAGAGATCTACTGAAGTCAGCTTTGTACCAGGAGACAAGGTGTGGTTGTATAATCTCAGGAAGACCAAAGGGAAGTCTCCTAAGTTGTCATCTCTATTGGAAGGCCCATATGTCATAGTGTATTGTCTCTCAGACGTGACTTTCCGGATAAAATGTGGTCGGCGAGGTAAGCCAAAGGTGGTGCATGCCAACAGGCTTTGGCGTTATCACGATCCAGGACATTTCAGTTGGAACAAAGTAAACAATGAAACAAATGACGCTGCTGAAGACATGTCACCTGAAAAAGCCACTGTCGAAGAAGAAACTCTACCCGGTTTTGATAAGGGAAAAAGTGAAGCTCTTGATGAAGTTACTACCACTGATGTGACTGTTACCGATAATAGGACAGTTCCCGATGGAGCAAATGAACCTCACGTGAAGAAGAAGCCAACGAAAAAGATACGTCCTGTAAAATTAAGAGACTTTGTTGTATTTCAATTTTGTGTTTGTAAATTCTGTTCATTTAATTAAGTTATTGTTAATTTTCTATTGGTTTAATGTAAGTGGCTAATGTTTGGGACGAACAATGCTAAGGAAGGGGCAGTGTTACGACAGCGGAAGTCACGTGACGCTGGTAACACGTAA
>NW_013666808.1:185137-187439 GCF_000517525.1 Limulus polyphemus
ATAAGTGCGCCAGACAATTAATCGGTATGGTATAGGGGACATAGAGATTGAAGATATAGACGGACAATTGAGTCATGCGCGGTAGTAAGCAAAGTGCGTGAATCGTTTGTTGAGAATTATAGCGTGTATTAAGTGACTGTGGAAATTAAGTGTATTGCAAAGTTGTATTGAGAAAGAATAAACTAGTTTTATTTAAGAAAGGACTTGTATCGCTGAAGTTTCTCGGGAAGAATTTCTACCGGAAATTATCAAACGAGCAAAGACATGACAATATGAAAGGTGCGTTTTATTATCAATTTGTGACATTAAGCCTGTTCTAGATAAAAAAAATAAGCTGACATTTGAGCATTATTGTTATATTGTACTTTTTAAATATCTTCCTAAATCAGATAGAAAGATCAGAAAATAAATATTTGTATCTACTCTCACTTAAAATAAATATGAAGCATTCGGTTCAATACATTTCACTGAGTTATACTTGTTTCGAGGAATTCAACCCTTTACCAGTAATAGTGGACACTGGCAAATCGAAAAAAAACAAACAAGATTACGATTCTTTTGGTGTATTGCGTGTTTTCTTTTACTCCCCACAGTAAACGTAGTCTTGTTTTTCGATTTGTTCTTGCCCAAGATGGTTACAGTCAAATATTCCGAAGGGTTATAGTTTCGAAGGACTGATATGTCGAAAAGTACAAATGTAGGCCTAAGGTTCATTCTGGTTGTTTATGTTACATAATTTGAAGTATGTGTATAATGTTATATTAGGGATATAAGCCGATAACATTTTGAAGTATATTTGTGAACATTCCAGAGACCTATAATATTGTTACCCATAATGAAAGCTTTCTAAAATTCTCGTAATGATAATAACATCATTATTATCGTTATAAAAGAAACAGAATGAAAAAGTTGAATAACAATAAGAAAATCAAGCAAAGTCCATTGCTAGTAACGGAAAGTTTTCGGACAATCGGTCTGACCCCACCAAGGTTACTGATGTTGTGTGTAATTCCCTGAAACCGGTATATCTTTGTGAAAAGTGGTGAATCGAACGATAAATTGGGTTTGATATTTATTTTTTAGTATCCTAAATGTATTATCTGTTGAATAATTCAGAAGAATAAACCAGTAGCAACAATGCTACATGCTCTTCAAATATGACATAAGTAGGTTCACAGTGGAAAGTAAGACACCATTTATTTAATACTTACTCTTGTTCAATTTTCTAGTGTTATCCATTTTTTCAGTGTAAATAACCTTATTTCAGATAGCAGCTAAAAAACATATTATACTGATAAGGAAAGACACTGCAAAATGTCCTTTTCAAAAACCATGTGAGCATTAAAAAAGTGTTAAACAACACATTCGTGTAATATTTATTTGTTCGGTTCGTGAGTTAATGATTTGTTTATTCACCTGCTGCTGCCATTTTCATTCGTTACTACCTAGTGTACGTAAATCACACGAACTTGTAAGATCCTAGTACAGATTTCACTGGTCTGCCACGTGCTAGTTAAACGTAAGACGTCATACTTTATTAGTCTCTGTTACATCAAGTATGTATTTCTTCTGTAGACTTAATTTCAATTGTTTTCTACTTTGATACCATAACTAGTAATTTGATTTAGTTCGTTAAGAGACATGTAAGATTTATGAACACATGCTTAATTTTTAATATCAGTCTTAATTAACACATAGTCTGATAGCCCGCGAAACTCAAAACCAAACCTGAAACGTTTAATACATTGTAAGTGATAAAAGTCGAACATGAATGGACATGCCCCTGATAGGGGTATTGAAATTACACAGTAACTTTAAAGTGATATCAACACCCTCATTTGTAATGAAGTCGTCGTTGTAAGAAATTGTATAATACTCACATACAAAGAATAAAAGTATACATGCTTTTAATAAACCTGCCCAAGCAGGTAAATTTAAACTTGTTACTCAGTTAAAAAAAAAACTACTTAGAAACTAAATATAAATTAGCTTTTGTATTTTCATTCTTTCATTTTTTCAAGGAAGTGTTACGTCTCCGTTTGTTAATTGATTTTCCGTAAATTCGTTCCGACAAAACTTTAGCGACACAAGTCCTTACTTAATAAAACTGGTTTATTCTTTCCGAATATAACTTTACGATACACTTAATTTCAACAATCGCGCTAAAACAAACGCTATAACAGCGAACGTACTCAACTCAATAATACTCTCTGACTGCAGATCAATTACTCACTGTCTACACACACACACATTATTATTCCGTCACGTTGTCACCCTCTTATATATATACCAGCCTACCCTA
>NW_013666808.1:188107-195571 GCF_000517525.1 Limulus polyphemus
AGATAGTTCTAGAAACGTGGCGTCACACTAGTCACGTGACCTCGCTGACGCAACAGAGGTTTGTTTTAGAGCAAAGCCACATTGGGCTATCTGCTGTGTCAAGTTCAGGGAATAGAACCTCGAATTTTGGCGCTTTAAGTCCATAAACGTACTGCTGACTTTCAAAAACGATCTAAAGTATCATCAGATGATAAATTCTTGTACCTCTAGATGGCGTTCAAGATGTTTTATTCCTTCAAGAATAGGATAAATCCTTAATTGAAAAATCTGAAAGAGAATGTTCAATTTTTGACTCTTTTTGGACTTTGTAAAAACCTGAAATCTAGCATACTCCTAATCCTTACCACAAATGTGAATATAATTATGGTATCAGTCACGTTTGAAACAAGCACAGAATACTGCTTGCCAAGTATTTTACGTTGTTATCTCAAAAGATAGTTCTCAATTAAGGCATCAAGTGGCATATATATATTACAGGCTTGGACTCAAACACAATGTAAAAATTTGATAGGTCACTTTCAACATGTTATACCCTTATCATAATATTACTTCCAGGATGACGGTCATTAATTCTGCGGATCTGTATGTTACTGGATTAATTGCTCCGGAAAGAGATACAGAAAATCTCAGTCCGGATTAGTTGCATAAAGATGTGGTATTGGAAGGGTTGTGTCTTGGTGATTGTGAAAAACCTATGTATCGTAAAACAGATTCAACAGCACTGTTCTTGTTATTGAAATGCACCAATGACACGGTGACCAACTGATGTTATGTGATAGGAGATCCGTAGAGAGAAAGCTCTCGAAATCTCTGGAGACATAATATTTCAAAAAGCACGGAGATGAAACCCTCTACACCCAGCATTCTTTCAATTCAAGCACCAATTTAGAAAACTAACGTCCCCATATAGTCACACCATTTCCTCCAAGTATCAATTTCAAAAACTAACATCTCGATACATACAACATTCCTTTTGAAGTACAAATTTCGAACTCTACGGAGGATTGTTAAAAATACGGTCATATAATTTTTCCCTATTTTTTGTGTGTTAAAATTCAAATTTGAAACACGTTATCGTTATTATAAAATCACTTTTTGCTATTATTCGTGAAAAGTGAAACAATAAGGATTACCTACATCTGCTGGAACCACGTCTCCATTTTGATTTGGTGATGTGGTAGGCAGTTTTCAGCTCTTAGTGACATCCATCTTTAGTGACAAGTAATAAGATATTTTATCCAACTTAACAGAAGAAATGGAGGATAACAGAACATTCCTTGTGTTCTTCATTCAACATTACATGTAACAAATATAATCGCTTTCTGAAAAAAGAAGTTAATTATTTTGACTTGATATGTATTGTACAGTTCCAGGTATTTAACATGAGATGTACACAACCCACACTTCATACATCTTAAACTTTGAGACACGTGGAATTCGTCACTTCGTATTTCTCTGTATATTGTTAACGTGATGGGACCTCCCCCTTTTGATATCAGTAGCACTGTTAATGTCCGAGGGTGACTGGAATGACATATTGGTTAGAAATCTCACGTGGGATGTTCATCTCTGCGATATTCACCTTATATTGGAGCTAAGTGTTAAATTCGAACGTTGCATCTGTGAAAATGTGAGTTATTCTAATAGGTTTTGCTGTGTGTGTCTTGTTATTTAATTTTAATACTACTTATATTGGTTTATCCTTTTTATATAAATTTTATTAAAACTTGAATTTGTCATTTCTGTTTGTTTTAGCGCATAGCTACAGAATTAACTATCTGCGCCATGTATTTCACGGGGATGGAGCCCCATATTCTTGGCTTACCACTGATCCACTGGGGAACCTATTTCTAAACACCTTATTAAAAATATGTTAAACGAGGAAACTAGATACATACGTACAGTAATTACTTATATTTTAACAGTACTTTAATACAGTAATTAATTATATTTTATCAGTACTTTAACACAGTAATTACTTATATTTTAACAGTACTTTAACACAGTAATTACTTATATTTTAACAATACTTTAACACAGTGATTACTTATATTTTAACAGTACTTTAACACAGTGATTACTTATATTTTAACAGTACTTTAACACAGTAATTACTTATATTTTAACAGTACTTTAACACAATAATCACTTATATTTTAACAATACTTTAAAACAGTAATTACTTATATTTTAACAGTACTTTAACACAGTAATTACTTATATTTTAACAATACTTTAAAACAGTAATTACTTATATTTTAACAATACTTTAAAACAGTAATTACTTATATTTTAACAGTACTTTAACACAGTAATTACTTATATTTTAACAATACTTTAACACAGTAATTACTTATATTTTAACAATACTTTAACACAGTAATTACTTATATTTTAACAGTACTTTAACTGTAGCTTTCGAATTATTTAATTTTTTATCAGTCTTTGTCACATCTTCGAGGACGAGCATGGCCAATGGCTAGCGTGCCCGGACGCGAATCTGAAAATTGGTGGCTTGCGACCTGTTGCTGCAAAAATGCCCTCCGCAGTTTGGGTTCGCGGGTGCGCTATAATAATAACAGTGAAATTCCGCTATTCGAACAGAGAAGAGTAACTCAAGGGTTAGCGGCGGATGCTTTCTCTCTAGCCTGTTATTTCAAAATTAGGAACAAATTTGCAAAGTTAGAAATTATGTACAGCTTGACGCGAAATTTTGACCTTACTTATGATATCATCATTATTTTGTTGGACTGATGGCTTATTTATTTATTGTTATGACTTCAGTAAAAACAGAGACTATTTTTCCGTTTCAAAAGAACTTTCAAACTTTAAATAACAAAAAATAGTATGTTTAAGATTTATTGGTACATTTTATACAGCTGTTAGTTCATACTAAATTACGTATATATCTGTGCCGTGGACAGCGCGGGTATCAAACTCCGAATACCAGTGTTATAAGCCCTCAAGCTTACCACTGGACCATCGAGAGAGTGGAGTACTATTGCCAATCTTATTCCAAGTAGTAAAATTTCTCTTCGGTGTTTTTCGCCATTTTTGATGTGTATTTTTGAAACCTCAAGCTATCGCATTTAATTTTACTCTCCAGAACTATTACACACAAACACATGTGTATATACATTTTCAGGTTTTTTTAGTAATGTTGTGAAATGTTAGAATTGACTTTTTAATATAACCAACACAATTTTCTTAATGATACATTTAATCAGTAACTATAGAAACGATTCACAGTTTCCACGTACTCCTTTTACTGATCAACGACATGACATACATTGGAAAGAAGTCAATGACATGTAATAAGCTCATAAAATCACAAGAGTACCTCAAGGCTAAAGTGTTTTTTTTTTATTAATTTCACACTAATGCTCGAAGGGCTGACCCAGTCTAAAATTGCCTGAAACCTGAGTTTCTTCGTGTGAAAATTCTGTCATTTTCTACTTACCTTGTAATGATTGTTTGTTTGTTTTTTAAGCATAAAGCTACCCAAGAGATATCTGTATTGTGGACGCAGCGGGTATCAAATTTCGAATTCCAGTGTTATAAACCCTCAAGTTTACTGCTGAACCATCGAGAGGGTAGAGTACTATTGTCGGTCTTGTTCAAAGTAGTAAATTTCTATCTTCTGGTTTTTCTCCATTTTTTTGCACATTTGCAACACTGATATGCTCAAAAATTAATCAAACGCCTCATCATTATCCCGCCTTTCATCATACATCCCTGTACTTTTTTGTTGTTGTTTCTTTGACGTGTTTTTTTTTAATCTAGTATATTATGAGTATCTCTAACAATGATCGATCACTCATTCAGCCTAGCTCTGTTGTGTGGATTTACACTGACAGGAAGTTAGCTTGTTAGGAATTCACTAAGGATTGCTGGTACTTCCGGTAGGAACTTTAGTAAACTAGCGTGAATGAACTCTGGCAGCCTTTATCAAGGAAAGGAAGTTTATAATCATATTAAAAGGTGAAAACCTAGAGTCAAGCAAACATTCCAAACAATCTATGGAAAGTTTAGTTATAAAACTATATGAGAACCAAACCATGAACACTTTAATTATAAAACTATATGAGAACCAAACTATGAAAACTTTAATTATAAAACTATATGAGAACCAAACTATGAAAACTTTAATTATAAAACTATATGAGAACCAAACTATGAAAACTTTAATTATAAAACTATATGAGAACCAAACTATGAAAACTTTAATTATAAAACTATATGAGAACCAAACTATGAAAACTTTAATTATAAAACTATATGAGAACCAAACCATGAACACTTTAATTATAAAACTATATGAGAACCATTCCTTGAAAACTTTAATTATAAAACTATATGAGGTTCAATGAATAGAAAACGTTCGTTATAATTTGATATTTATGAAAGGTACGAAAAACTTCAGTTACATGAAAACCACTGCAAGAAAAGTTTTAATTGTAAAGTTATACCAAAAAAGGGAAACAAATAATATCAGGAATAACTTCAATATTTCAGATATGTAATTAAAGTCTGGTGTATTTTAAACACAAATAATTTAAACAGTTTCACAAAATACTCGGATATATTAAATTCTGTTAACATTTTAGATACGCAGTTAAATGAACCTCAACTGAATTACTTTTAAATTTCATAAAATATATATCTTCGAACTATTTTTTTTATCTTAAGACTACCCTACTTTTGGAAACAACAATCTTTCAGTGCCAAGCTTAGAAAACGAAAGGTTTTTCGGGGTTTTGTGAATGAATGCAATGGACTTTGTATTTAACCCTCTTGACAAATTTGCTCCATTTTTACGTGAAATTACGTTGAATTGGTCTGATAATAAAAGAAACAAAATAAACGATTCAATTCTATCTAATCTACCCTCCTAGTGGGCGTTGTTTGTAACTAAGGGCAAAAGTGGATGTAACTTATGTTTGTGTGTATGTGTTCAGGTTATTCAAGTCTACAGACAGAAGTTACTTCAAATGTTTTAACGAGAATATACGAAATATTTTAATAGTTGTCCAAATAACGTACTAGAAAACGTATTAAAGGGTAACATTTAACAATCATACTAAACACAAGGTAATTCTGTGTTAACCTTAAAATATTACAAGTTCAAATATATTACACGTACGTTATACATAAGAAACAATTCCTCCAAATCATACGGCAGCCGCTAGAAACAAACAAAACGTATAAAACAATATTTTGGTTGTTTCTAGGGGGGAGTTGGCATGGCCAGGTGGCTAGGGCGCTCGACTCCCATTCTGAGTTCACGGGTTCAAATTACCCTCCCACCAACCACACTCGCCCTTTCATCCATGGCGATGTTATAATGTGACGGCCAATTACACTATTTATTGGTAAAAGAGTAGCTCAAGAGTGGGTGGTGAGGACTGTTTGGCTTATCTCTAGTTTTTCATTGCTAAATTAGGGGCGGTTGGCGCAGATAACCCTCGTGTATCTTTGCACGAAATTCAAAACAAAACAAACCTTATTTCTGATGTTGCAAGGCAACCAAAATGACTTGTTTCTTGAAACGTTATTTTTTTCCGTGATATTGTAAAATAGCTTGTTTGTTTGTTTGTGTTGAATTTCGCGCAAAACTACACAAGGTCCAGGTGGTTAAGGCACTCGACTCGCAATCTGAGGGTCGCGGGTTCGAATCCCTGTCACACCAAACATGCTCGCCCTTTCAGCCGTGGGGGCGTTATAATGTGACGGTCAATCCCACTATTCGTTGGTAAAAGAGTAGCCCAAGAGTTGGCGGTGGGTGGTGATGACTAGCTGCCTTCCCTCTAGTTTTACACTGCTAAATTAGGGACGGCTAGCGCAGATAGCCCATGCCGGGCCAAATTTTCCGTGTGTGATACATGTGCTACTGGGGGCTCTGTAGTCAACAATATCATAAATACGAAACATTTTTTGGTTTTTTTTTTTAATTCACGCAATACTACATCAGGGCTACCTACGTTAGCCGTCCTTGATGTAGAGGTGAGAGGCAGCTGGTCAAAACATAACCCACAACCAATTCTTGGGCTGCTCTTGTCAGAATGGGTTTTCATCGTTACTCTTATAATATACCTTCTCCTCCACCGGCCCCAAGGGGTGGAGCGCGATTTTTTATTTTATTTTTGGAATTAACAGGAAACGGATCTCAGATCCAAAGTTTGACACTTTTAACCACCAGGACGCCCTTAGTCTGACCCATAAATATTGATTAGCAATCTTTCTTCTAATCTAAAACTAACTTCAAAATTAGTGACGGTCAGTGTAGGTAGCACTTGGGAGCTTTGTATGGATACCGGAAAACAAACATTAGCAAGTCATTACATAAATAGTTTAGAAAATGTTTTTTTTTTAAAGAAACAAAAGACGATGTTGTCCAGTTATTCTAGGGTTAATAAAGCTTTACTTGCATAGCATACGTTTAAAGTTTTTTTTTCTATTTATTAATATTCAGATTAAAAGTTTCTAAATTTTAAATCAGATCAGGTATAAATGCACTTTTAATGTTCGTGTTTTCCCTCTTGTTACAGGCTCCACCTGTCTGCTCTCAACTGAACTATGGTAATAAATCACAACTACAGAGTATATATTTAAGACAAGAAAGCTTAGAGTAGGCTTGATAATATAAGCGTCCAATCACATACACATATAACACTCAACTATTGCCACGAGGTGGAAGCTCACTCATACAGACGTGAGAGCGATTGCAGCGCCTCTGTTCGGACGATTGAGAAAGCTTGTGTTGTAGCTTGTAGCGTTCAACGGTTCGACACAGGAGCGAGTGGATCTGTAGGGAAGACGAGGGTAGTACAAAGGAGAAACAACACAATAAACAACACAATAAAGCTAAAAAGGTCAAATTACTATCCGGATTACATCAAATCTTTAAAAAGACAACATAAACACGTGACAGTCTCATCTGAGTATGGTGACACTATTCAGAGTTTTTTGTTCTTTTTATAATACTACGTACGTCATACACACATTCTGATCAATCAAAACTAGATATATATGTCAAGAACAGTGCTATTGTTTACTGAGCTAGTAAAAAAATGCCACGTGACAATTACCAAAATATCACATGTTGAATAATATCATTTAAGTACTTATCAGAGAGACTTATACCACATTGATGTGTTTGTTTTTTTCGTGTATGTTTAAGGACATTACCAGCCCAGAATACTTCATTCGAGAAGCTTCGTGTAGCTTTTCACTGTTATATGTAGTTGAAACTAGTAACTCAGAGAAGGAAAAGCTGAATTTTCTTTTTCAATAAAAGTAAACAAAATGCTTACGTTTTCGTTGTTGTTGGTCTTACATATTTCTAGTTTCTTTAAATAAATATTATATTAGTTATAATAATAATTGTTATATCAATAGTTATTATAATAATTATTATATTAATAGTTATAATAATAATTATTATATTAATAGTTATAATAATAA
>NW_013666808.1:196432-199452 GCF_000517525.1 Limulus polyphemus
CAACTGATGTAACCTCTCTTCTTGTTTAATTTCTCGTTCTTCTTGTTTCTTTTCTTTTTCCTCCAACAACTGGTGTAATCTCTCTTCTTGTTTAATTTCTCGTTCTTCTTGTTTCTTTTCTTTTTCCTCCAACAACTGCTGTAATCTCTCTTCTTGTTTAATTTCTCATTCTTCTTGTTTCTTTTCTTGTTTAATTTCTCGTTCTTTTTGTTTAATTTCTCGTTCTTCTTGTTTAATTTCTCGTTCTTCTTGTTTCTTTTCTTTTTCCTCTAACAACTGTTGTAATTTCTCTTCTCGTTCTTCTTGTTTCTTTTGCTGTTCGTGTATTGCTGCCATTAAGTCTGCTAGGCTGTAGTTTGATTTGCCGCTTCTCGTTTCCATTTTTTTTATCCCACTTCTGACACAAATTTGTTACGTCTCCGTTTGTTAATTGATTTTTCCGTAACTTCGTTCCGACGAAACTTTGACGACACAAGTCTTTACTTAATAAAACTGGTTTATTCTTTCCGACTATAACTTTACGATACACTTAATTTCAATATTCGCGCTAAAACAAACACTATAACGAATGAACGTGACTGCAGTTCAATTACTCACTATCTACACACACATTATTATTACCGTCACGTTGTCACCTTTTTTTATATACCAGACTACCCTATATCTAGTAAATACTAGAGCATTCGCCAAAGTACAGGATAGTTCTAGAAAGTAGAGGGCGTGAGAATCACGTGATTTCGATGACGCAACAATATAATGCCTATTCAGGCAGGTCTTAGGTACAACAATAAAAAGTTCAAACAACAACAACTGGAGGTATATATGGACTTAGGCGAGGAAATGTTTTGAGAAA
This sequence comes from Limulus polyphemus, assembly GCF_000517525.1. Lineage (NCBI taxonomy): Eukaryota > Metazoa > Arthropoda > Merostomata > Xiphosura > Limulidae > Limulus > Limulus polyphemus. Next base: position 197,286 of record NW_013666808.1, read on the forward strand.
GGAAGAAAAACAAATATCAAAAATCAACGAAGCGTATGAACTAATTACATAATCATATAAACATAAGGAATGAAAGTATCCTTCTGGAAAAAATAATCAGTGTATGAATAACTTTTCTCCATTTGTATTAAGTGTACATGTAACGTGTATTATATGACGTTATTAGCATACCTTTCGGTTTGAGTAAAAGTTCACGGTGCTTAAAGGCGTGCAGAGGTCAAAAAGTGTGTTGCGGTACAATTAGAGCTCATATTAGAGTTCTTACCCAATACTGAATTCCACCACGTATTGAACAGCTTACATACCTTGTAACTGTGTGTAGAGTGATAGTGTTGTTTACAAATGTTCCTTTCTGTTTGACCCAACACTGTTTCCATATTCCTTCCTTAACTAACGTAATGTCGAATTTTATTCTTCAATGTTCACATTCCTTTCTGTCAATACTTTCACAAAAGACCTTTGGTTGTAAAGCGAATGGGGGGAGGCGGTCACATCTGACTGAGTACTCTTGATTCCCGCCATTTTATTTTCCATCATGTCGATACACGTACACCAAACTAAACATCAACCTTCTGCGAAGGTAGTGTTTTTAAGTAATCCCAGTTGTTGCAGGTGGACATTATGGTGCCAAGAGTGTCCTATTTAAAGATAATTAAAGTGAAGATATATACAAATCGAACACATTCTTAGAGAAAATGAAGAAGATATAACAATGTTTCGACTTACGTCTTTATCATTTATGAAGATAGTTAAAGCGAAAATATATAAACATCAAACACATTGTTACACAAAATGATATACTAGATATACCAATGTTTCAACTTACGTCTTCGTCAGTTTTTGTATTACGTTCTACAGGTGGATATATATATATATATATATACTCATATATCAAGAGGGATGAAGCACTGACCATGTCCTTTCCAGTATTAATATATTAAACATTTGTTTACTAACAGAAAAAATTAAGTAGGTGGGTCAGTAGTCGATGAAACTGTGAAATGTTCTTAATAAAGAATTATATATATATAGTGTTAACCTTCAGAATTGTTCACAGTTGTGGGAGTTTTGTATTATTTTCTTCTCACCTACACACAGTATGTGAAATAGTGTTAATTATGGGAAGAAATACTGGAAAATACTTATCATTCTTCATGCTTATGTTCACATACACGATATAAACATGCAAGTCAGTAATACTGTTCGAGCTTCAGTCTGCCTGCGATTTTTTGTTTATGTTCCAAGTGTTATTCAGTTGTTAGTTTTCTGTTTTTCACATTAGTAGGAGTACTAGATTGATATCTGAATGGAAATATTGTAATAAAGTTTATTAACACATTCTAAGAAGAAGAAAAAATGTGTAAAGTAATACCTTTCGAGTTAGCGAGACCAAACTGTAGATCTGAGGGTTCATGGTTCGCGACCTGTTGACGCAAACACGTACGCTGAACTTTGGGGTCTTGAGTACGCTATAACAGTGACAATCAAATCCCTTACTTAGCCAGATAAGAGTAGCCCACGGGATGACGGTGAGTGCTGTTGACAAGCTACTTTCCCTCTAGTCTACTCAGTTCAAAAATTAGGAACGTCATTACGCAGATAGCTTTTGTATAGCTTTGCGCGGAATTCTGAAACTACTCCTTTAGGGTCTGAAGTATTGATAAAAAAGATCAACGCACACACAGCATTAGATATGCATTTGTTACCCCTTTTTTTTTCTTTTTTTACTTACAACCCTAGAGATGTGACTTTCGCCAGTTCAGAAACATTTTGTGTTATGCCGAAACCACACCAAAGTCAGATGTTTTCTTCTTGTAATGTTTTTATTAGTATATGCCCTTTCATAACATAATTTTTTATTGTAGATGTTCTGCATTACAGAACGTAAAATCCAATGTACCACTTAATATAAATTTCTATCACTCCTTAACTGATGAAGGTTTAAACAAGTGTTAACTTTAAGACATGCCTACAATTGTTTCAATAGTATTGTATTCTATTTTGTATTCGTTAGAATAATATCATAACATACATGTGTACTAAAAATGCAGTCTACTTATGTAATTGTGGAGACGGCATACTCAGCGGAGTTTCTACATAAAATTTTTCTCATATATGTACTTTTTAACAGGCCCGGCATGGCCAGGTGGATAAGGCGCTCGACTCG
>NW_013666808.1:200379-223411 GCF_000517525.1 Limulus polyphemus
TTTTTATTAGACCTTGTCTGTTTTAACAAGCGGGAAATGATAGTCAGTATTTCTGTTGGACCTCGTCTGTTTTAACAGGCGGGAAATGATAGTCAGTATTTTTATTAGACCTTGTCTGTTTTAACAAGCGGGAAATGATAGTCAGTATTTCTATTGGACCTCGTGTGTTTTAACAGGCGGGAAATGATAGTCAATATTTCTATCAGGCCTTGTTTTCACCTGCAAGTTAAGCTTTAGATTGAGAGCAGCTACCTGAAATAAACTATTTTATCAAAAACCTTTACTTATCATTTTTAAACTATAACAGGTGAATGAAAGTGTCAGCAACTGACAACACGAAACAAGGGTACCTGAGTTACGATACTGTGGTAAGTCACCGAATAACTGTTACCTGTCAAGTGCATCTTTCTATATTTGAGAATCTCCACTCATAACATGATGTATCAGCATTATTATCAATCGCAAAGGAAGAGAAAGGAGAGGTAGCAGATTACCTTAGTCACGTGGTCTCTGCCAGCTCCAACATCACAACTGCGTTATTACATTGAGTTAATAGGCACCTTGATCATCAATAAGGAATGAGATAATACGACGTGCCTACTCACTATCCAGTTATTTATCAAAGCTCCCCTTGAAGTTCGACCAACGTAAAACCGGGCTCTCTCGGAACACAACCGGGCACACAAATAATGCGTCGGCGCTTATTGTAAAGGTTGATGGACGTAATGAGCGTTTGGAAAGGCTACTAGCTCGATGCTCATCATGCCAGTGAGAATATGGCATCTGGTAAGGTTTTTCTATCTCAGATTCTCCTCTCTATATCTCCTGATGACTGTGGCGATGTGCTGTATGGTAACCATTGTTCATCTCTTTCTTTTTGTGATACGTCCTAGCCTGTTCAGCTCTGGCAAACCACTGGGCGTGTTTCATTATATTCGTTTAAGAATAAAATTTTACTTATATATTGCTTAGACAACTACACGCTAAGCACGGGCAATGAGTAAGAACAAATACGAAGGTTTTTGTAAGACGGAATTTTACTGCACATAAACCCGTGTGGTAGCGGCTTAGTGGTTGAAAGACAAATAAAGGAGAGCCTTGGAAATAAACAAAATACTTCTATAAATTATGTAGGCTTATAAAAGTTTAAATGTTATGAAGAAAAGCGTTAGGTTGTATTATGAAGATCATCTCAAAACTTTTTCCGTCGAATTTGAACATTTTATTTTTGAACAACACAGTTCACAATCTAGAGAAAAAAACTTCAAAAAAATCAATGAAATATTTATGAAAATACAAGTTATTTCAGTTAGCTTTTAACATAGTTCTAACAGGATTTAGAGACTAGTACAGTGGTTCCCAACCTTTTCTCCACCAAGGACCCCTTTTATTATCATCCCCCCCCCACAGACCCCATGTTTTTGAAAGATTCCGCCTAACAAACAAACTGTTTTTATTAACTAATAATTAACTCGTTCTCCCACTTTTCACTATCAAATAAAAAACATATATAACTGAGTGTGCAATTAAAAAAACATCAATATTAAAAAACTCACTACGCGGACTCCCAGGTTGGGAACCACTGGACCAGTACAACGTAAAATAGAACCATTGCTTCTATAAACACAAACAGTTAATATACTTTTCAATCATCATCGCCCATGTTTTCACTCGTGAACATTCTATCCGAGAAAGGCTGCTAACGTCGTAAAAAAAGTTATATTAAATTCCGGAAATGCTCTAGTTTCTCCCATCACTGATAGATAAAAAAAAATAGTGTTTATTTCACTTTTGCATCTGTTATCATTCTCAAGCTGTCAAGTCATGTTTTACTCATTATTAGTTCCTTCATCTGATTGGCTCAAAATACCATCTCTTGTTTTTGTTAACAAGAAATTTGTGTCGCATCACTGACTTTTCTACAAACATGTCCGACGGAACAAGCAAGATGATATATATTCGATAATCCAAAAACTAAAATCGTAATGAGTAATCTCGAATAAACGAATACACTTGAGAAATGTTCACATTGGCGTCTTTATGCTTAATATTTCATTTCAATTCATGAGAAATGTAAATATTGTCATCTTTATATCTAATATTTCATTGGAATTCGTAAGAATTGTAGACATTGGCTTCTTAATACTTAATATTTCATTAAAATTCCTGAAAAATTTAAGCATTGGCGTATTGATACTTAATATTTCTCTGTGATTCCTGAGAAGCGTAGACGCTAGCGTCTTAATATTTAACATTTCACTAAAATTCCTGAGAAGTGTATATATTGGCGTCTTAATACTTAATATTTCACTGAAATTGGAAGTTCTTGTCCAGTGTACAACAATTTGACCATCATAATCTCCTCCTCTAAGAACAAGTGAAAACAATAATAGTGTCAAGCAGAAGCTGCGTGATTCGAGATTCGAATCTGGCATCAACACTTGAATATACAACTGATGTACCTTCTCGTGTTTTAAGTGCTGACAACGAATGCGAACAAAACAATGGCGTTCAACCAACGGAATATTTCTCTTTTTAGATAAAAGGTAGCGCTGTTGAGTCGATTCGTTGAGGTTTAACGAGCATTTTTCGGATAGCCTAACTTTATAAATATTAGAAATGCATGTCATAAAAATTCATAACACAGATACAAAACAAACTGAGCTCATTCCAACATTTATGTTACTTTGTTAAACCTAAGTTTATTGCCAACATAATTACGTGTATCAGTGACGTTAGGTCAATTATCCATTTAACTTCTGTAGAATTGCATATAACACACATATGTGAAATGTTAACACGATGTATGTAGTATTGAAGCTTTTAGCTTAATTTTCTTGACAATAAAATGTTCAACCTTCCAAATAAAGTGTCTCCAGATGTATTTCCAACCCCTGATTTTCTGCTTCTTATATATATTTATTGATACTGTTTTATCAAATCAAAACCTCTTGAACACATTTTATTGAAATCCCAGCTTGTTTGTTTGTTTATTTATTTCTTCATGGAAAAACAAACTTAAACAATCTGGACAAACAGAAAAGTATACCATCGTTGGTACAAATGCTTGATCTTACTGTCAGGATTCGAACTTAACATGGATGAACTATTTTAACGCCAGCCTGTTGAATTAATGCAAGGACCTTTTTGTTGTAAGACTTTCCACAGTAGACTGAATGGTGACTTTCTTACAAATCAATCTTCTTCTTTTTTTTATGAGGAGGGGGGGGTAACATTTTTTAGCGTATTTGTATTGGCCACATAACAAACAAATCGGTAACTCCTCACACAAAAACCTTAACTTAAAACTATTAGAAAAGATTACAAGCGATTTGTTTTTTGTTTTTTGTTTACATTTAACTATTTTGTGTGAAATTCAAAACACTGCTCAGGATTACTGATTTGTTATCTAAACACCAAGTTTCGATTAATCCTTATTAGCTCTCTTTACGCTTTCTTTCAATATCAAGCCAAAATTTACACACGTATTTTATATACGGAAGGGTTAGGTACGGTCACTTAATTGGTCATTTTATTTGTTTCGTTTAAATGCAAAGCTGCACAGTGGTCTATGTATACCGTGTTTACCAAAGGGACAAAACCGATGATTTCAGCGTTAAAGGCCATCAAGCTTACTGCTCAGCCACCGAAGTGCTAGTTGGTCAGGGTATCCAATAAACGCGAGTGATTTTTCACTAGAATCAGCTACTCCGTGTATTCGTGAATGTAGCTAACCAGATAGACAGTATTTTTAAACAATTGATATTTGCAACGTGTTTAAAGATGTGGTTCTGGCTTTTTTTTGTCATATCAAAGTTGTATAGTGTTAGAAGTAAAAAAGAGCAAATAGTTAAACTGTACAAAACAATATCACAGAACTACAGTAAGCCTAGAAATAAATGGAATATTTTCCTTTACGTCGTTTGTTAAACTTGTTTATTTGTTTTTTAAGTTAGGATTATGTTAATTAATTTACATAGCATAATTTACGTATTGTTAATGTTTACAGATTTATCTATTTCAAGAACGATAAAACAGTTTTGGAGAAAAGTTCAGCACCATATTTATTTCTGATTGCTCTCTTCTAGCCTACGTTATCTGTGCGTATTCATTTTAACCTCGTCTCTCTCTCCAGCTTTATGTTCTTATTTGAGAATTTCTTTGCTATGGAAAGGTAAAAAAAAAAAAACAGCAGTAAAGCTCGTCTGATACTCTCATCCAACATACCAAGTCTAGTACGGTTGCGTCGATACTAGCGTGGGCCAAGAGACCTTCGGTGGTTGGCGAATCGATGTCTGCGTGCGCTTTACCCCAATTCTGACGCGTGCGAGATACGTTGTCAAATCCTGCGCGAGTGTGCCGTATTAGCATAATAGTAAAGTTGCTATGGCAACCATTATGTCAAACTAACGTGCACATAAGCTAAAGACGTGCTGACCTCTGTGGAGAACACGATTCGGAAGCGAAGCCAGCAAGTCTGGTGGTTGTCTACCGAAATCTCTATTCACTGGTAGAAGAAGTGTACTATTTATACTAGCCTCTTCTAAACTTCGTTACATTATCGCATATAACTGAATTCAGACTGTTAAAGAGATGCAGAAGTCCACTTATCTTTACTCAGTTTCTATCAGTTCATCGATTTGGTGTTGTTCTCTCGTCTATCCCACACATCAGGCTGGGCTGGTGGAGACAGACTGTCTGAAAAACAAACAGACAGATGAGAAACGAAGCAATTCTGCTTTTGAAGGAAGAGAACAGGAAGAGAAACTATAGAAATCACTTGAAGAACGAGAACGGGAAGAGAAGCTATAGAAGTAACTTGAAGAAAGAGAACGGGAAGAGAAGCTATAGAAATAACTTGAAGAAAGAGAACGGGAAGAGAAGCTATAGAAATCACTTGAAGAAAGAGAACGGAAAGAGAAGCTATAGAAATCACTTGAAGAAAGAGAACGGGAAGAGAAGCTATAGAAATCACTTGAAGAAAGAGAACGGGAAGAGAAGCTATAGAAATCACTTGAAGAAAGAGAACGGGAAGAGAAGCTATAGAAATCATTTGAAGAAAGAGAACGGGAAGAGAAGCTATAGAAATCACGAACTTTGCTTAACCTGTCCTCTTTACAGACCTTCAAAACTACAAGCACTATTAAAAGGCTTCGCAAATCTTAAAATTCAGAAGGGTGAGTACACTTTCTGTACAGGAATAAGTTAACCACCTTTTTCATAAAGAATTTTTTAAATCTTTCTTTTAAGAGAGTAAAAAAAACATTTTTCTCAACTAATCACCTTATACTCACGTTTCTAAAGCTCTTTTTCATAAAAAATGATAAATTATTCAAATTCTTAGGGAGCATTTATCTATATTTTCCTGATAAGCTGGCCTAAACGGTCTGAATGACTTTTCGTGCGACCTGCTTGTAAAAAAAAATGAAGATATTTTTAAATATAAATTTACATGAGGTTTTTATTGCCGTTTTGTTAACTCACCAAAAGGTTCAAGACAGCAGTGGTTATAAATGCAAGATGTTGTTTTTTGGTCTAACATATGGTATTGTTGTCTGGCATAAAAAACATTTTTATATAATAAGTTACAAAATATATTTATATACTATTTTTACATTTGATTTTTGCGATGTGTAAATACAAATACTTCAAAATCAATAAATTAATATTAATTTTCCTGATAATATTTTATTTAACTACTTACTTTTTGTTTAATATTCAAAAGTACTTGTTAACTATCTTGTCTCTACTTGTTTAGAAGGTGTTTCAAAACCAATATATTATGCTGAAGAAGATTGTATAGTTACAAATTTTTAAAACAAACTCCAAGATTTTGCGAATAATTGCTCAACAGTGTGAAGTTGTATTTTGCATATTTAAACGTTCGAGATATAAAACCATTATTTTGCTTAGATTCTAATAAACCAAGTCGAAATCCTTTTCAAAAAATTAATATTAGTTTTATCTAACAAGCATTATAGTTGTCTGGCTCACAGTGTGTGATGGCGAAGACGGAAAACCACATTGATTGGACAACCTGGCTCAGCAGTCCCATCTAGTGTTGAGCTTACTGCAACCAGCCACAACAACATCATTTGCGCATGTGTGGTTATGATATGCGGCAGCCATTCTAAGGCCGGCAGCTGTAGATCGAAAACGAGAAATCTCTGTGGTCAGACAGTTCAATTTATTATAGTTTGTTTGTTTTATTTTTTAATTAATTTTGAAATATGTAAAAACAAAAAATATATACCTAAAGTACTTCTAAAATTCTCTGTATACATCCAGCTTATCTTATGTGTATTTGGATTTTCATAATGCCATTTTTTTTGCTTCCCTTTTTTCATTTATAGTCACAACATAAGAATAGATAATATCATATTAGAGACATCTTTGATAATTACAGGTTATTTTGTAAGAATTATTTAAATATTTCAAGTTATGAGACTCAAATATACTACTAATTAAATATTCAAAATGTTAAGGAACATATAGGGTAAAAATAAATATATAAATCGCAAAACAAGATGTAGTAATTCTTTAAGCTATATTTTATACCTTAATTGCCATATTTTATAGTCTACGGACCTCTTCAGTTCATTAAATATTTTAGAAATAAACAAAAAATATTATACTGCAGTTTACCGATGAAGATTTTTATTGAATGTATTTGGCCAATTTTGTATTTAATTTATGCAAACAATTTTTTTCCTGGAAGGTTTTTCTACTAATTTGAAATTTTTGCAAAATAATAATTATGTCTTTAATGCCCCTATTGGCTCAACGATAAGTCTGAGAGCTTATAACGTTCAAAACAGAGTATCAATATCCACGGTGGGCAGATTGCGTAGCTTTGCGCTTAAAACAGTTCGTTTTTGTTTGTTTGTTTTTTCAGCTCGTAAACTTGGCCCGGCATGGCCAGATGGTTAAGGCACTCGACTTGCAATCTGAGGGGTCGCGGGTTCGAATCCCCGTCCCACCAAACATGTTCGCTCTTTCAGCCGTGGAGGCGTTATAATGTGACGGTCAATCCCACTATTCGTTGGTAAATGAGTAGCCCAAGAGTTGGCGGTGGGTGGTGATGACTAGCTGCCTTCCCTCTAGTCTTACACTGCTAAATTAGGGACGGCTAGCGCAGATAGCCCTCTTGTAGCTTTGCGCGAAATTCAAAAACAAACAAACAAACTTTTTAACAATTAACTGTCAAAAGGATATCGTTTGTCACACAAGACCTTAACTGACCTGCCAAACATCAATAATCCTACAATAACGTAAGAGAAGTTTGTTTGTCCTCTAATTCTTTCTAGACTTTTGCATCTGGACCAATCGAATACGGTTTAATGAACTGGGAATGATTTGGAACGTGTCAATAAGAAGTTATCTTTCTTTTAAAATACCTATGTTTCATAGCCTTAGCGGTGGCTAAATTCAGATCAGTCGGTGGGGGGTGGCCACTAGAGTATTGATGGGATTTATGTAGTTTCCTCTTTCATTATATGGGGTATAGGGACAGTCTATGTAGTTTCATTCATTAATAGTTTAGTTAGGACAAAAACAGAAACATTATTTATATTTATAATTGGTAAAACATTAATTCTTTCATAACTTTCATAAATCTCTCACCGTGCATAGCACGGGTACATCTGCTAGTATGTCAAATAAACCATTCAATGAGCACTTTAAAACCAAGATCCTAACAGATAAACATTGTTTGCTTATCCCTATAGAATACAGGGACAGGGAGCACTTTCAAACCAAGATCCTAACAGATAAACATTGTTTGCTTATCCCTATAGAATACAGGGACAGGGAGCACTTTCAAATCAAGATCCTAACAGATAAACATTGTTTGCTTATCCCTATAGAATACAGGGACAGGGAGCACTTTCAAATCAAGATCCTAACAGATAAACATTGTTTGCTTATCCCTATAGAATACAGGGACAGGGAGGGGAGGTGAAGAAAAGGGTCTTTAACTGAAATCAGGAATATCGAAAAGAGATTTTCCATTAGAAAAGTCAAACCTTGCTGTGTTGGTTTGGAGTAAATATAACTCAATTGACGTTCATGATGAACACTTAACACTGTTCAATATTTCACATTTCTGTAGTTGATATGTATAATGAATTCGTGAATTACAAGAGTAGATTTCTGTATATGAATGTAGAATTCTCCCACGTGAGTCATTTCTTTTCAAAATCATAGAGGCATTGAAAGTAGTTCAGAGAAGTTCGTTACCAAACTCAGTGAATCTTGTCAACACAACTTCTTGTTAAGGGCGTCATACTGAAATAAAAGTTATCTATATACAAATGTGTGTCTATAGAATGTTAAAGACAATGCAGTTTAAAACTCCAAATGTAGAAGAGCGATTTGGTAACACGAAATATCCAATGCTGGAAAAAATACGCAAACCAGCAGCTCAATTCAGTAGCATAAATACGTTTGTACAAAATAATAATAGTTATATATCTGTTCTGTGGCGGTAATAAAGACAAGGGTAAAAAAAAAGACAACGGAAAAAAATAATCGCAAAAAAGGACTACGAAAGTTACACAAACAGATAAAAAAAGTCCTATATGTTAGGAGTTGTATAAAATAACATGTTCCGAAATCATAATTTCACTTTTCCATTATCACATATATACGTAAACCTTGTTGTGAGTTAATAGTCCATAAATATGTGCCCCATAGTGGGCAGAGCACAGATGGTCCATTGTGTAGCTTTGTGCATAACTTCAAACAAAACAAAAACTGTAAATATGTTATAGTTGCTAGGGTTAGATGTTATTGATACTGTTTTCTAAAACACTTTTTTTTACCAGTTTGTTTGATTTTTTTTGTCATTTTTTCTGACTGACTTTTTTTTCCATTGTTTTTTTTTTCGTTGTGTTTTTTACCTTTGTCTATATTACCTAGATTCATGCCTGCTATTTCCGCATTATTTTCTTCTATTATAATACATTCTTCTACTCCGAACCTTTATTTTGCACCTCGGTTTATTTGTCCGACCTACATGTGCGGGCACTGTTTGGTTGATTGAAAAACAAAATTGCTGTAAGTATATTAAGATGTTATTTTGTTATGATAATTTGTTAAGGTTAATTATTTTACGTAATAGTTATGTTTTGTAACTAACGTATAACACTGCTCTTGTAACTTCTGGAAATTTGACGTAATTCTCCAAAAGTATGGGTAGAAATTAATCTATAATTTTATCAAAAAAAGAGTGTGTTTTCACAGAAGACAGAGTGTTGGGAAAAGATTCAAGTGTTTATCTCGGATAAAGAAGTCGGAACGTTATATTTGGATCTATTGTCGTTCCCAATTATTTCAGTTTTCATCTAAATTCAAGATGTATATATATCCATATGTTTTTCTGTTTACCAGTTTCAATCCCGTGACCTGTTCATTATTAATAATGGGCTTAGATCTGGAGCACATACATTTCTTATTTCTCGTGAAGCCTATTCAGTCACAAACGTCTATAGCAGCTGCACGTTTATAAAAACTACAACTATCAATAGAGTATTTGATCTCTTAGCTTAGTGTATAAGTATTATTTTACTGCAGTATTTCCGGGTCGACGCACAGAACTTCAACCACTAATTGCAACGGGTTTCGAACCTACATTACTCTCTTCTCCAGTTTACATTGCACTGGAATTTTAGTTCATCCTTGCTTTGACGTCCCATGCATAATTCTCAAGCATCTTTCTCCTCTGGCTTACCATTCTGAGGCATAAGAGTTATAGATCCCCGTAACCTCGTCTGTTGGTTTTGAGTAATGAATTCTCGATGTTTATCGGTCTAGCTTCCCTACGAGAATCGCCTTCGCTTTGCGAATTTAGCCTCATCCAAGTGGACAGCCGATGTTAATAGCTTCTCTTTTCATCTTAATCAGTTTAAATATTTACCTCTTTTAGTGTTTTAAAGTCCACCATATACGGAGCGAAGAGAAATACAATCATTCCTGAACACGCCAATTGGGAAGAGATCGCAAATTCTCCAGGATTCTGTGATCCCATTCTCCAAACTAGATACCTGTTACGTCAAAGAAAAAAAAACACCTACCATATAAACTTGGCTAATCATATATATTAACTCTGGAAACAATATAAGTTTACCTCAAGTGTAAGTAAAGTAAGATAATCAGATGGTATAATGAGTGATAAGTTTACCTCAAGTGTAAATAAGGTAAGATAATCAGATGGTAAAATGCCGTGATACGAATCTTCAAAGAGGGATCAGCACATTGCCCGTTATCCAGCTGAGCCTCAGATAAAGTGCTTATATGTAGAGAGGCAAAGGGTAATAGGCCACGAATTAAAAATTGCATGTTTTAGGTATTTTGTGCATTATACGTTTTACGATCTCTGGATAATTAACGTTGAATGCTGGTTGCTTAGTGCAAAGTTACACAATGGGCCATCTGTGCTTTGTCAATCGCGAGGAATTGAACCCCGGATTTTTACGTTGTACGTTCGTAATCTTACCGCTGACCCACCTGAGGTCATTTAAAGTTTGCCAAGAATAGACTTTTGACTGTATAAAAACTACAAACCGAATACAAGAAGGCCGGATTCTTGTGTTGTATTTTATTTTAGTTTCAAAGATAGGTCACAAGACATGTGACAGAGAGCCTAAATAAAAGAGGAAGAGAGGTTAATGAGATTCATATACACGTACATCATGCATAACAAGATTAAATTATACATTCCAGATACTGTTTAGTTACTTGCTTCTGTAATTATATTTGCTAGCTTAGTATCGTTGCCTCTTTTCATACATCTTGGTCGACTTATTTCTAGCTTTAAAAAAAACAACAACAAAAACTGTTTCTATTTCTATACTTAACATGTAAAACATGCCTTCTGGGTGTCACACGAACAAGAGCGTACCAAAAGGAGTAAGCATGATCTTCCATTCTGTAAACGAGGTCATATTTGTCATAAATTCCGCTTCACTTCTGTTTAACAAGTTTCCATGGCATCCAACCATATATTATTCAGATTAATGTACGCGCACCCTTTAGTTAATGAGTCAAGGACATTCCTGCTGTGAGGTATAACACAAATACCAATAACTTGAATAATCATTAATTTTAAGTTCACAACTGTTTACCCTTGAAAACTCACGTTGATAAACTTTGTTATTGATGAAAACGTATCATATCACTATAGGAAATAGTGGTCTATATTACTCGCAACGTTTCATTTAATTATATAAATATAGTAAACAAACGTTATGTTTACCGTAAAACCTATCATGACTCCACAGCGACAATCGAAATAAAGACTTGTTTTGATCCGGTTGTTGCTGCCCAATGGGCTGTCTGTGCTCTGCTCACCATGAGTATCGAAACCCAAATTTTAGCGTCTTAAACCTGCAGACTTTCCGCTGAGCCACTGAGAGGAACCGAACTAAAGTAAGTAAACTTAAATTTTTGTTTAGAAGGTTTGGATTTTGAGCTCCTAGTAGTTCTTAGAAATCAGATTTATATATAATTTCGCCCCCCAGTGGCACAGTGGTATGTATGCGGATTTACAGCGCTAGAATCCGGGTTTCGATACCCGTGGTGGTCAGAGAACAGATAGCCCATTGTGTAGCTTTGTGCTTAATTACAATCAAACAAACATATCTAATTTCTAATGCAATTGAACTACCTGGTGACTTCGACTAACGTCGTTAGTTTACGTCAGAGGATTGCATGGACTTATGCCGAATGCTACAGCTGATTTTTTTTCTACTTATTTTTTGATGTGATGAATTTTTAAAATAAATTTCATTCCACAGTACCGAAAGATGATAACTTGTACAAGTACTTTGTGATGAACAGCATTGTATTAGATTACAAAATAATTCAGGTAAACGATAAATAATGCTTTGATAGGTTGTTTAGGCAGAGTATTCGTAATGAATCTAAGTCTCAAATGGACAGCAACTGCCTGTTGGAGAAACCTACAAATGTAGAGGACGACGTTTCGAAAGTCTTCCGCCTTCATGATAAATAATGAATTGAATGTTGATGCTTATTAAAACTTTAATATTTATTTACTACAGCAGTGGTGGGTAGCTATTGCTTACCACTCTGTTTACCTTACTGTTTGATGTAACTGTCAAATGGCTGTATTTTCAATACTATCAAGCTTAATTTACAGAACCTCATCACACATCTATACAGTCCACGTTCGGTCATATTCTATCTGATGTCATGTGCATCTTGACAAGAACTCTGTAGCATAGTTTCAATTGCAAAAGACTCCATTATAAGGCTGTCACGTCTAATGCACACCACTCAAACGTGTTTGTTTTCCATAATTTATATAGCGTATGAGCAATTTCTAAGCTCTCATTTCAACAATCCGATCATACAGAAATTTATAGGTTCTGCATCCGGTGGCTGAACTGACCGATATGTTTTCGTATAGAATAGCATGACTATCCGTTTTATTCTCCAGCTGTTTGAGGTATGTAATGTTTGAACGGGTATATCGAGGAAGCAATTATCTACACCTGAATTGTGTCGCTTTTTCCAGAAGGATATTCTTTCTGACTGTGCTTCGTACAGTTGCTTGGGTCATATAGACGGCTTTTGCCATTGAACTTTATGTTCATGTATTCTCACCTATTTCAAGACTCTGCCTTTTGTTTACCATCGCTGAGTTATGATTTGATGCAGATCTGTTTTTGGATAATTCTGATATCTTTTATACTCGGAAACATCTGTTAGCTGAGTTCTTGCACAGATCTTATAATATAACGTTGAAAAACGGAAAAATCGGCACATGTAGATCTTGAAAGTCGAGTTGTTCAAAACTTGAAAATAGCGTTGATAACATCTCAACCAACAATTGGTCCAGTTATCAACGCTATTTTCAAGTTTTGAACAACTCGACTTGTGCCGATGTTTCCATTTATCAACGTTACATTTTAAGATCTTTACAAGAACTCAGCTAACACATGTTTTCGCATATAAAAGCTATGTTCAAGTTTTGTACACCAAAAAACATTTCACATTTACACAGCTACTTTACAGACTTAGTCATGTTTATCGTCACCGGTGCTGCTGTTATAATGTTCTTTACAGACTTAGTCATGTTTATCGTCACCGGTGCTGCTGTTATAATGTTCTTTACAGACTTAGTCATGTTTATCGTCACCGGTGCTACTGTTATAATGTTCTTTACAGACTTAGTCATGTTTATCGTCACCGGTGCTACTGTTATAATGTTCTTTACAGACTTAGTCACCTTTATCGTCACTGAAACCTGGTGCTACTGTTATAATGTTCTTTACAGACTTAGTCACGTTTATCGTCACCGAAACCTGGTGGTACTGTTATAATGTTCTTTACAGACTTAGTCACGTTTATCGTCACCAGTGCTACTGTTAACACAACAGGTTAAATACTGTTAACACAACATATTAACTACTGTTAACACAACAGGTTAACTACTGTTAACACAACATATTAACTACTGTTAACACAACAGGTTAACTACTGTTAACACAACAGATTAACTACTGTTAACACAACAGGTGAGGTAGTAATAATATCTTCTACTTACCATGAGATATTTCTTACACTACTATGTATTAAGTAACACAGCATGAATTCCTGGTACGTGTATGTGATTTGTCTTTTCATAGTCACTTCCATACGTTAACGAACGTACAGACGTGATAATACCACTGCTGCCTTCACGCTGTTTTGCTAAGTTATTCTATTAGAATTTAGTGAAATGATAAATAAACTGATAGATATTAATCCGCTATTCAGGACTTTCTTTGCTTTTTAGTCATAAGTTGCCACGAAACAAGTCCTGGTGAGTGCACAATAATAACTTCCATTTTGTTTCCCTTATGATGCAGATTTTGTATGGGTGGAAATAAAGAATGAAAATCAACATCGTAAATTATAGAGAATAAAAAGTCGTTTTGGGTCACGCATGCACATGTGTGTCAGATAGCTTATACTTCATACAAAACGTTCATTCTTCAGCTAACATGTTGACGCTTTCCATGAATCATTCACCTCCATGACGTCACGATCCAATCATCTTCTTTTAAATTGCTAAATAAAGAACAAAGTAGAGTTGCAGTTAGTAATATTTGAATCAGTTTCCCGCCTTAAGGTAATCTTGATTCTTAAGAAGTAACTACAGTCTCCTCAGTTTTTATATTGGCCTTCTGGCCCTGACCTACTTCGAAATGCCGACTTGTTTTCTTGTGCTAACCATTGATTTGTTAATGGATTTTTACAACTATCTATAGATTCTGGTTTCTTTCAGTCGGCGACCTTCTTTTAGATAGCGTATATGTAGAACATAAACGTATTTTTCAGACTACGTTGTTATAATGATATATTCAACACTCGCAGAAAGACTTTCATTCAAATAAACTTACTTGCTTCGCGATAACTTTCCTTTAACGATACATTCGGAATGTTATACGTATCCCAGAAAAATTCTGTGATATTGATAATACTGTTCACATATTTGACTCAATTCGTTTAGTGTTTTCCGTAAAATTTGAATAATAAGTAGTTTGTTCCCACCCCCAAAGAATAAAAAAGGGTAAAATATTATTGTATTTTGTTAATTTTACTCAGACATACCAATATGTTTATTTATCATACCCGTGCTGACTATAAATTAATAATACTTTTATATTACAGGTAGCCCAATTTTCGACTCTTTAATGGTGAATATAAAACTTCAAATTGACATTTAATTAAAATATTTAAGTTATTATTTTACGTATATTATTCATAAATACCGATAGGCTGACAACTAGAACCCAAATGCTCGCCCGGAAACTGCTTGAGCTACACCTCGCGCTCAGGAAGCGAGGAGGCGTGGTTTCGGTTGGCCTAGAACTCAACCATCCTGCACGAGCTGTTCTCGAAACAGTGTGCGAAGTTTTATAAAGTAGTCACCGGTTGCTCACCTGGTGATTCAAACCTAACGGATATTCCGTCCATCGTGTTAGACACTAGTTGTAATGTTACAAAGCAAAGTGGTATAAACCCAGGATGGTTTTTTTTTCCACAGAGTAGTGACATTTGGATCTGGCCGTGCTGTGTCATCTGTCGTGCAAACTACCAATACATTTTTTCCACGAATACAGTTTTCTTTCATCTACGTTCGAAGTTAGTGTTAACAGGAACAACGTTTTATCAGTCAAGCAGCGAGACCTGAAAATGTGGAAAAGGTTTTCTATCAAAGAAGTTTCTTATTCAAAGTTGAAAATTATACTTGAATATAGAAAAACTGACATAGGGTTGTAAAACAGAAAACAACTTCAGTGTGTGTGTGTATGTGTCGTATCTCATTATCTGAGTTGCGTGTCTCATACCCGAGTTGATCGTAACCATGACCTCAGCAAGCATTAGCAAATATGTCATATAACTTACAGTTATAAGGTTCAGAACCGTTACTCTTGATGTTACAGTTAGCAGACTTCCCTCCTGAAAATACTGAACAGGTAAAAAGTCTGTATTACGAATACTATTAGTATTAGAAAGATACATCCAACGAGTTCTACGAAATGGTGTATTAAAAACCGTTATAAGTGAAAATTTACAGCAGCATGTTCCTGTGAATAAGGGGCATAGTTTTTCATTTAAAAAATTATGAATAGACCCCTTGAGACATCAGTCATTGCCGCTGAAAGTTTGCGACAATGTAGTTCAAGCATGAACAATGTTCTAGAAATAGCTAAAGCATTATGCTTTGCTTGTAAAAACAAGAAACAAAGTCTAAAATCAAGTACAAGTTGTTTTTATGTTCAGGTAAGAAATTTCGTTTTCACAATGTTTTCGTCAGTTAGTCTCTATTATACTTTCTTCCACGTTATCAAGTTTTTTTTTGTAAAGTTATGTCTTAATATTTTTGGACATAAGTTCAAAACCAATGTTTTTATATTCGGAGAATTATCCTATACTTTAAAGTCGTTCTCTAACTTAGTACAGTTGTATTTTGAGAATTAACTGAAGTCGGCGAGGAGTTGAATAATAAGTATGATCATGTCCTCGACCATTTATCACGTTAATTAATATGAAATACAGTTGAATAGCAGTAATTCTTTATTGCCGTTTTCTAAAGACGAACTTTTGTAATTGGTATATAGGACATGTCTTACTATTTGAAAAGTTAAAAATTATCTCTGTTATTTTGAGAGGACCTGGCACAACCTGGTGGTTAGGGCGCTAATCTTAAAAGCCGAGGGCCATGGGATCGAACCCTGTCGCCGAACTTGCTCGCCCTTTTAGCCATAGGGACATTACAGTGTGTCGTCCAATTCCGTTATTCGTTGTTGAAGAATAGCCCAAGAGTTGGGGGGGGGGGGTGTATTAACTAGCTGTCTTCCTTCTACCATTTTATAATTAGGGACGGTTAGCACAAGTAATTCTCAAGCAGCTTTGCGCGAAATTCCAGAAACATACAAACGCACACATTATTTTATGAAAGGTATTTTCAATGTGGATAGGGAACGAGAATGTAAATACAAGATGTAAAAAGTGGTTTGGTCGCCTTATGATTCAAACTCCGGACATTTATCTGTAGAGAAAATTTTAGTCATATTTTTAGTCAAAAGTGTTACATACAAAAACCAACTTTTCACTGCAAAAAATCGTTTATGAAATGTTGATAAATCCTGAGTATGAAACCTGTACCTATCTAGCTTTTAATCGTAGCCCTCAAAATACCACAGCATGTACGTAAATTTGATTTCCACGAAAAGGAGCTGAAGGCCGCCTGGAGGGGGTCACCTGTTTTAACCACTCGCACCACGATACAATAGTGTGTTATCTGTCAGTCAGTCAGTAGACACTAAAATAACGTCGCATAAGGGACGCTTAACGTTGCAATTTGTACTATCGTGACGTCAGTGAAACGTCCTCTTGTCACGAACTCGAGAAGAATTACGCACTCTGTACACAGCATGACATATGAACTTTAAAAACATGAGATAAAAACATGTGTTACTCTTAATTGTGGTTTTGCATACTCTTGAAACAGGACATTCTCGGGAACCCTGTGGAAGTACATCTAGTTATTATAATATATACCTGCATGTCGGGAGTATATTTGTAACACCAATACTTTAATAATCCAGTTATCTGAATCACATTCAAGTACTACGTTGAATTTCAAGTACTTCTCAAAAGATTTCCATTTTTGCCTCCTTACGTATTACTGTCCTATTTATCTATGAGTGGAGCGAGTACAATAGAGACACGAATAAGGTAGAGGTACCACTTTTGATGGAACTTTTGTTACAGAGCGTTACCTTTGGGTAATGTTTCTTTGTTTTCATGTTCTTAAAGTTTTGTATCGCACCTATGAATCATATGTTTCTACAAAACTTTTCACTATTTATTTAGATATACATTTATATATGCATGTAAAAGTAAAAAATGATTAAATAAGTTACTCAAAAAACTCAATCGAGGTTTTTGATTGCTTAAATTTTGGACTTTTGTAGTGATCTTACTTTAAAAAGGCTATATTTAGGCGTTTTGTTGTTGTTGCTTTTGGGAGGGGTGGGGTACGTGATTTTTATAACAAAGTTCAGTTTCACTAAAAGTTTCATCATTGTGGTAAAGCCATTCACGTTTTGTATCGTAGAGAGATTTAAGTTAATGTAAGACTAAATTATATTTTGATAACAGATGTTAGATGATGTTAATTTCATGCTTATAGGTTCTATAATAACAACAGTTAAAAACAACAAAAATTACAGCAACATATGATAAAGCAACTAGTCACAAAACGAACCAACAAATGTTACGTGCTGCATGTACGTGTGATCCTTTGGTGTTTCTAACTATTTAACAACAGTTAAAACAACAAATTACAGCAACATATGATAAAGCAACTAGTCACAAAACGAACCAACAAATTTACGTGCTGCATGTACGTGTGATCCTTTTGGTGTTTCTAACTATTTTAACAACAGTTAAAAACAACAAAAATTACAGCTACATATGATAAAGCAACTAGTCACAAAACGAACCAACAAATATTACGTGCTGCATGTACGTGTGATCCTTTTGGTGTTTCTAACTATTTTAACAACAGTTAAAAACAACAAAAATTACAGCTACATATGATAAAGCAACTAGTCACAAAACGAACCAACAAATGTTACGTGCTGCATGTACGTGTGATCCTTTTGGTGTTTCTAACTATTTTTGTTACTTTGTATATTTTAGCGCAAAGCCATTCAATAGGCTTTTCTGATCTCTGTCCAACACGGGGAATCGACCCCCTTATTTTAGCATTGTAATTCCGTACACTCTTGGGGACTTTTTTGTTGTATACAACAACTTTCGAAGTGCATTTCATACTCTCTCTTTAGATGTTTAATACCTTTATTTATACCTTGCTTCTGCCTTTATTGAATTTTTATTTATAGTAAGATTATCTATACTGCAGTATGGATAGTGTTCAGAACTAAACATTTATTAAGTACAAATATTCTATGCGTCTATCTACAGACTTTAATATTTATTTACATATTTTTGTCTGTTTGTTGTACACACTGAAAACTGTTCTTTTGATTCGTCTTTAATGAAGAAATGTATGTGAATCATGTTTTGTGTTATAATAAGTTTCTCCTGTTGTGTTTTAAAATGTTTTACCTATTCTATCGCGTAAGGCGGTAAGAATCTGATATTAAATATCTAAATATTTAATTGTTATCAACAAATTTAAAAATGTGGGATTTTGGAACACAGGCTCAGCACAGTATATTAACTATTTTAATTATTTAACGAAAACTTTTCGTCAGCGGCAAAATGGCATTTACTTTGTAAATATTTAGGAAAAGAAAAGCATACTCTGCGAGTTTAGAAATAATACTTTCATTTTTTGTCGTTTCTTTAAATTCCTAAAGTTGTTCAGTCATTAACGAAAACAAGAACAGGCCCCCACTTCTAAATGCGAAAACCCGTTTTATTCAACGAGTTCCAAGGAACTTCATAATTATTTATTATAATATTTTCTCTTCAAAATTACTTGAGTTATTAATGTATTATCGAAACCGGCCAAAGACCGGATTAAAAAAAAAAAGACAGCCACAACTTGAAAGTTTTGAGAAAAACTGGGAGTAAACTCGCGGAGAATTCCAAATTCGTTGCTCCATCTCTTTGTGAAAACTAGTTCAAGGTGTAGATATTTGTACTGATTAAACACGTACCTCCTTTTGAGATTTTAAATTAAAACCTACACTCCTGCAGGGCGGCTCATGTCGGCCTTCTTTCTCAGCGGCAGTGAATGTATTTCTTGATTCTTGGCCCACTTTAAAACGCAGCAGACACTCTATGCGTCAGATTAAAAAAACTTTTACATTTAAGGGCATAAAGAGGTAAGGTCGAGGAAAAGGTTGACGATCTATGTTAAATTTTAATATATACAATTCGTCCGTGAAATAGGTAAAAAGAATGGGGACACAGACTATATGATTTGAACTAATTTACTGTTTTGTTGATGTAACAAGTTGAAACAACCAGCATCAAATCTTAGACAATTTAGTAGACAAGAGAACCTTTCGAATGGTTAGTCTATAAGTTCAAATCAGAGATGACTATATTATTCAAAAAATATGGTTGCATGTGGTTTTTACGTAATGACTTTCAAAACACATAACATTATGCTGTGATATATATATATATATATATATACATAGAAATTCCTACTTAGTAAGTTATCCCTAAACAACTACTTGTTGTAAGGAAACAGTTTCACCATAGCCATATTGAAGATCACTAGTTCTGTTCAGAAAGGTGTGGACCTGATACAGGATGTTCCAAACTTATTATATTGCTAATCTAGATTGCGAAATAACATTTTTTTTTTTTTCTTTTTCCCTCCTTTTTTTTTGTGGGGGGGGGCGAGAGTTGGCCTGTGGTTGAGCTCTTGACTTGGGAGATGGCGAGCCTAGTTCGAATCCGTATAATACCACAATAATTCCCCGCTATGGGTGCCTTATAAGAGTAACAGACAGTCTTTTAGAATAGATGGTGGGAGGTAGTGTTGCTTACTGTCTGTCTTCCCTCTCTTCAGTAGTTCAAAAGTAAGGATAGCGACGGATAACGTTTGCCATAAATACAAAATACAATACTGCCTTATTCAACTATACAAGATTGGTAAATTGAACACTATACGAGCCAGTGGGTAGAATATTGGGCTGGTCAGTGGACACTGCCCAGAAAAGATTATGTTTACAGTAAATTCATTTAGGGATAGACTTGAAAATGATGGACACCATACTAGTGGGTAGAATATTGGGCTGGTCAGTGGACACTGCCCAGAAAAGATTATGTTTACAGTAGATTCATTTAGGGATAGACTTGAAAATGATGGACACCATACTAAACACCTTATGTGACAGTTTTTGAAACATCCCATACAATGTACAGACTTTCCTGAATAAAACTACGATTCTTAAAACGTCTCCGAAGAAATTTAGCCCCTCAGGACAAGTAGTTTTAAAGATATGATCGTTTTAGACATGGGGTTTTCTTCATAGTTCTGTGAACTCTTCGACCCGCTCTTGAATCTTAACAACTATTCACAAACATAGAGCAACGCAAGCTCGATAAGTATTCGTTACTTTGTGTTCTTAATGGTGTACAGATAAGAGCAACTATCATAATTAAATATTTTGTTCCGTACACAACATACAGTGTTAAGAGCACGTTATCTAACAGTAGTAACTGAGTGTTATTTGTTTTGATATATATAAAAGAGAAGCCATAAACTTTGAAATAGCTGATTTTGTGATTTTTGTTTATACCCATTATGCAGTTGTATATATTTAAATCTTTACCATTCATACTCTTGTTCAAAACCACAAGAGGGCCACTGCATCGAGATATGGTGCTAAGTAAAATTATTCAGCAAATCATAGAAAAATTATTGTTTGTATAATACTCGCAAACATCCGGTTTGATTCATAGCGGAATTTACTTTTCTGTCACTTTCTTAGTGAAATGCTTAGCTGGGAAAAGATTAAATGTATTAAAAGAACCAGTCAGCATTATCACAAAGAAAAACTGGAAGTACGGAACAGTTATTGTGGTGTCCCTTGAATTAGCAGTAAGCCAGAGTAATTAAAGACAAGAAAGATTAAGAATACGTGTTTGACAACTGACACTTACACCTTTGGGGCAGTGACCTTCAAGACTAATTCGCTGAACAATGCGAGAAAAAAAAAAAAAGAGTTAAAAACCATTGGCTTCAATACGAACCACAGGTGTGAAATTTGGAAGTCAGTAGTGTTGATTCATAAAAAAAAACACACAAAAAAGACAATGAAATTTCAACAGTTAAAATGAAGTACAAGGTTAAGCTTTATCTAAGATGTTACATTATTAAACTGTAACTGAATTGAAAGTGTTTCAGCTTTTAAAGTCTTTTCAGTATTTACAATAAGAAATGTGATCCAAAACAAAAAATAACAGTCACGAGCTAATACACAGAAATTAATTTTCAAAATTAGAAAATAAATATAAATATATTCGATTACTATTTTGTTCTATGCAATTATGTGTGTGTTTTTCGCAGTATATTTTCTTTATCTACATATAATGCATATAGTACTCGTTTTAAAACATTTACTGTTCAGTCCATTTTCTCCATCCAAATTCATAAGAACTTCTCTGTTTAAATAAATAATGTCAAGATTTAACTGTTTTAGCTATAATTTTCGGCCCAGTGGATTTGCATACCAGGCTGTGGACCCGAGTTTCCATGGTTTGCACCTCCGTTACCGCCCTAAAAACCTATCGCGCTCCTCACTTTTTGGGCCATGAGTGCGTTATAAGTGTGTCCATCAATCCTCACTATTTAAATAAAATGGCCCAAGAATTGGCGTTAATTGGTCTTAACTGGCTGCCTTTTATCTTATCTATCACTTCAAAATTAGGTAGCTTTGCGCAAAATTCAACAAACAATAATAATATATATATCTTTTTTTTTTACATTGGTAACAAATTTATGCAACATCAAATTTTATGATGCGTAACACTTAAATTAATGAAGCACGATCCAGTCAGTTGATAATGATGTAATATTACCTCAAAATAAAATTGGTAACAATTTTACTGGAAAGTCCTCTTAACAAATCCAAGGATAACGTGGTTAAAATTATTATCATTCTTATTTTGGTGTAATATCACACCTATTGACAACTACACGTAATGTTGCGCAAAGCTTTTTAATTCGTGACAGTTTGTGCTTAAATATTCACTTTTTCTCATTTTTACGAAGATTTGTAAATATGTCATATAAACGTTTCTTAAAATAAAAGACTGCAGGTAAACGTTCATTATTTATATACAAACTGAAACGAAATGTTAATTCGATTCCAAAAAAGCATCCGAATTTTCAATATGATTGCAAGGATTCCTTGTCTCTACATTCTTTTCCAAAAAGACATCCCAAATCGAGATTTTCAATGTTATTGTATGGATTTCTTGTTTTTACACTCCATTATTTTCGAAAAAGACATTCCACGTCAAAATTTTCTATATGATTGCAGGGATTTCTTGTCTCTACACTCCATTCTTTTCCAAAAAGACATCCCAAATCGAGATTTTCAATGTTATTGTATGGATTTCTTGTTTTTACACTCCATTCTTTTCGAAAATAACATCCCACGTCAAGATTTTCTATATGATTGCAGGGAGTTCTTGTCTCTACACTCCATTCTTTTCCAAAAAGACACCCCAAATCGAAATTTTCAATGTTATTGTATAGATTTCTTGTTTTTACACTCCATTCTTTTCGAAAAAGACATCCCACGTCAAGATTTTCTACATGACTATAGAGATTCTTTGTCTCTACACTCCTTCCTGTTTGTGCTTCTACAATATATACTCCTTGCCACCATATGATTCCCTTAAAAATAATCATGCAACATTATTTTATAGTCGGGCATAGCCTAGAGCAGGGGTTACCAAACTTTTTAGAATCGCGACCCACTATTCATGACCACAGCTTATGGCGACCCACTCAAAT
>NW_013666808.1:223654-235307 GCF_000517525.1 Limulus polyphemus
CATCAATGTGGGTTAGTTTCAGGCGTAAGGAATTTGACAGTTGAAGTTTATTTCGGAATTTGTTTTTGATTCCTACCATTGCTGAAAATCCAACTTCACAATGATATGAGGATGAGAAAGGGAGAAGTACCTTCAAAGCTTCAGTGGAAAGGATTGGGTACGGTTTTCGAACAGACACCCAGAACTGTATCAGTTTTCTGCTGTTAAAGTTCATTTCTAACGAAGCGTCCTCAGATAAATCAAAAAGTTCTTCCTCAGCTTTTGTCGATATCCCACTCGTTATGTCAGGCTGAAAGGGGTTCATAATCCATTTTTTCTCTTGGATATTTTTCATTTCTTCAAGGAAATAAAACTCAAAACTTTCTTTCAGCTTATTCAAGTGTTCAGATATCTTAATGATTATATCGTCATCAACTTTTGCTTCATTCTCCATTACAAAGGTTTGAAATGTTTCAAAACAGTCATAATTTCGGTTGTCAATACAGTTTTTCCATAGAACTTTCATGAAAAAACTTCCTCGAATTTTCTCATGAACTGCGAACATACTGATACCTTCTGCTTCTTGCAAGTACAAATTCAGTTCGTTTAGTTTTGAAAAAATATCTGCCAAATACGTGAACCTCAGAACAAATTCCTCGTTGCGCAAATATCTCGCAAAATCGCTTTTACCTTCCAGAAATATAGCAACTTCTTCGCGGAGTTCTGTAAGTCTTGTTAGCACTTTACCCCTCGAGAGGCAACGTACTTCTTTGTGCAGAAGAAGTGATTTATGATTGCTTCCCATTTCTTCGCACAACTTCTCAAATAAGCGCGATTGCAATGGTTTTGACTTTATTAAGTTCACTATTTTTATTTAAGTAGATATCTAACCTTTGGTTACAGAATTTTAACTTTTGATTGAAATAGCATAGGTGTAGGAGCCGGGGGCGCATTATATCTACATATACTCAAAGGATACCTAGAAATATAAAAAAACTATAGATATCTATAATCAAAAGTTAAAATTCTGCAATCAACTGATAAAACCGGTACTATAGCTAAAGTACTGTATGAATAGGTGAAAATTGATTTCCTTTTTAAGATGACGAATGATTAAATTGAGAGCATGATCAACCCTGGTTCGTTAAGCTCGTCAAAACAACATACTGCTTGATACAACAACAGCCTGGCAATGAAAGCCCGAGTCTTGAACTATCTCGACAGACAGCGTTCAATCGAAGCTAATGCGTAATTCTAGTATAACTTTTTACTACCCACTAACATTCCGCTTGCGACCCACCAGTGGGTCGCGACCCATAGTATGGGAAACGCTGGCCTAGAGGTTAGCTTTTCAGTTTGTTTTGGAGCATGTTTGGTGTGACGAGGATTCGAACTCGCGACCGTCAGATTGCGAGACGAGCACCTTAACAACCTGTCCATGCCGGGCCCTAGCTTGTCAGACCGTGAATCCAGAGACAATGGGTGCATTATAGGAGTGACGGCTATATCCCACTATTCGATCAGACAAAAGTAGCCTAAGAGTTAGCGGTGGGTGCTTTTGATTAAATGCTTTCTCTGTATTGTATCAGTTCAAAAACAGAGGTAGCTATGCGCAGACAGCCTTTTACGTAGCTTTGGGGGGGGGGGGATTCTGAAATATTATTAGATTCTCTTAATGGTTTTATGCACACTTTTGTATTGGCACTATATTTTTATAATGTTCTTCTTCATCGGCTGATTATTCAAAAACGATTACGAGTAAATAAAACATTTTTGCAAAACTATATATAAAAGAATGAAACTCTCGAAGATCATGTTCCCGCTGGAATCAGTTTTTAAAAATATATTACACTGTTTTGTTAATATTATTATAAGAAAATCGTAAGATGTTGATACTGATATCGTGTTTTTGTTCTGATGTGCATGTAGGGAGGCGTTTAGTACGATTTAAAAACATGATACGTCATCTTTAGGCGAGTTCGGGAATATAAACAATACCTTTGCACTGTAGTCACTTACTAATATGCACGTAGTAAAAAAAACCTGTAAATATGGCTATTATACAGACATTTGTAGTAAAGCAGTCTGGTATGTTTGTGTTTTTAAGTGCGTGACCGTACGTCAGCCATAAAGAGGTCAGGCTACACCATATACACAATGGAGCCAAAGTACAACGGATACTCGAAACATAGAAACTTCATACCACGATGTTGAACTCTAAACATTTATAGAAAAAAAAATGTTTAGTGTTAAGAATTGTCGAATGATAACCTTGTTGAAAGTAGAGACTATGTCAACAAATATTACATGGTATGTCTAATACAATTGTCTGTGTGGTGTTATAAAGAATGTTTAAAGAATAAACACAAATATATATTTTAGCAACTTGTTCCAGTAGAGGGCGCCACAATGAAACCGATTACAGGCAAGTAATCGTGGGGTATAAGTAATGTTATAGACTAATCGGTTTAATACTAAAATTAGTCTTATCATATTAAAACAGGTTTGACTTTCTCTCTGCAATCACAAAAAGTTTGATAAATTATAAACTTGCCAACAATAAAGTGTGGCAGTGACGCAAGCAAGCTATCAATAAACCAGTTCTCTCCAGACCTATCTGGTTATACAACTTTCTGTGTCTCTATTTCTCGCTTGTTTTCGTTCTATCTCATGAATATTTGCACATTTATGTATGTATATATCGCAGTGTGATTATGGGTAAAGAAGCCTATTGTATAGAACCATGCTTCTGATGAAGAAAGATAGAAAAGCGTTTTCCGTTACACCGTAAAATTGTATCAACGCTGCATCAATAAACCATATTGTCAGTATTACTATATTAAATGATTATTCTGTTTCGATGAATATGAAATTCCCGCCATTACTTAAAACTAAAATCTCAATGTTGAGATGTTTAGTCACGTGGGTTATGCAACAAGTCATAAAAACAATTTTAATTAATTTTCTTTGGAGCGAAACGGAAAGGCAAAGAGAGTAAAAAGAAAAAATATCTATACGTTGACATGGCAGTTGGCTCTCTTTCTCTTGCTCGAGTTTTTTTTTTTTTTAAGTATGTTAATTTTTATTTGTGTTATGTTAAAATGTTTTAAAACATCCTACTTCATGGATATAGATTACACCAATAAGAACAGAATATTAAAATACGGCATTCAACTTCAACTGGGATTGATGCAGTTAGATATTACAGGCATACACCCGGACATTTACCGGATCTATCCGGTATTTTTAGCATTTTATTAAACAACCTAAAGCATCCGGATGAATAGTAGAGGGGATTATGGAAAGTATTTCTGTTTTCCTAATGTTTAGTGAATTGATATCAACAATATTGTTTATTCTGCTTAAAGTTCCCGACACCGAAACTGTACATTTTGTAGTCTTTCATCAAATACATCAATGAACAATAAAAAAGATTGAGATATACAGTAATATTATATGAAGAACATCAAACAACAGTAAAAACTTTGTTTATTATATGGAATGAGAGGGTAATTTATGACAGAAACATTTCTGGTAGTAGTATTATATGGAGGATGTAATCATTTCACATTAGAAAGCTTCTTATAGTATTATATCAAGAGTGACATTAAATCGACAACAAACAAAACTTCATAGTAAAACCTTCAACCTTTTACACTAGATAGAGAATAGAAACAGTAGGGAGGAGAGATGTGTCTTGGACATGACAGTCTTACGACGGAATCTTTTTAATGGAAACTACACTGCAGGGCTATAGTCAAGATGTACAGTTGTCAGATATAATACGACTGGACGTGGAGACATGTCTTACTGTGAAGTAAATTCAACATTTGTCTTAATAGTAAATTAGCAGGTAACTGTTTTTTTAAGAACTTCCATGTTTTAAATAATTCTTTCCATTTTGAAATATAATATTAATTGTTATTATTGGTATTTAGCAGAACAGCAAGGCATGGAAACCAGTAGCAACTTTAACATTTTTTATTCTGGTTCTGCTTAAGTAACTGTGAACCTTCAGGTAACCACCAGTTATTGAGACATCGTCTATGATATCGATACAGATCTTTGATTAACTATGTGGTGGCTGAAAGAAAAATATAAGGATTTAGGATAGCATTCACTTAACAATGCTTTTCGCATACTTAGTCTGTCATCCAGAATGTGTTAAATATTCACTTGTTGCCACACAGAGGTAACTGACCCTTTTACTCAGATACAGTTACAAAACATAACTTATATGTGGTTTTCCAAGCAGTACCATACGTGAGAACCGTTACGTTTCACGTTGTTGAGTGTCTTCCCCGAGAATATTTTCTCATGACAGACACGCTCCCTCGTGCCCCTTCCTCTTTAACCTGAATACAGGTGCATTCACCAAATCAACAGAGTTGTCAGTTGAAAAAAAAATCTGCTCATTGTTCTACAACTTCCGCTAAGGCAGAATAGTGGAAATACTGTGCACTTACACGTGCATTTCATAACACATTACTGAAAGGGCAGACGTGTATAAGATGAATATTTTAGTTTATTTTCAGTCTTTACACACGTCAAAAAGTGTTTGTAAGTATCTAACAATATATTTCAATTTTACCGAAGTATATATTAAAAGGGAACACGATATGAATTTAGCGAAAGACTTTCTTCCGTGTGGATTGAAGGCTGACAGTGGAATTCATGCCCAACATTTACTTCTATAAGGCTTAATACTTGAGCTGTGTGTTATTTAAACAATGCACGTATACCACAGATCCTTAGATTTTGAACTATCAAACTTATATCACGGTTGGACAAAAGACCACAATGCCATCAAAAGTCGGTATAAAACCAGAGATCAGATTGAAATGTTGTTCCATTGAAGTTCAGGTCGTTAACCGCCTCCGAAATGTTATGCCACATTAT
This sequence comes from Limulus polyphemus, assembly GCF_000517525.1. Taxonomy (NCBI): domain Eukaryota; kingdom Metazoa; phylum Arthropoda; class Merostomata; order Xiphosura; family Limulidae; genus Limulus; species Limulus polyphemus. The sequence continues at coordinate 228,533 of NW_013666808.1, forward strand.
AAACATCATCCACATCTTACATTACTAAAACAACTATGACATGAGGGAGTCAAAAGATGTGGCTGCAGGAATGAATGGTCCCATTTGATATAGTCATATATCTTTTGGTGTCCACTTATAACTATTGGTTCCCCCCTATAAACATAGGATATTTAAAAACGTGTTTGTGAAACGGATACATTACCATAAAAACAATTACGTCTTTTCACGTTTCATATGTTTGTTTGTTTTTCGAATTTAGTAAGATCTCCCCCCCCCCCCAGTGTCTCAGCGAATTTATAACTCTAAAAATCGAGTTTCGATACCCGTAGTGGGCACAGCATAGATAACCCACTGTATAGTTTTATTCTTAACTGTAAACAAAGAAAAGTAAGATTTTCACACACGGGGGGGGGGGGTGTCAGTTGTTTACAACAGACTCAATTCTATTTTTTTGGTTAGATAATATTTTCTTTTCTTTTTCTTTTTTTTTATAAATATCATCGTATTAATGTCTGTTTTACATGCATTTGCACAAAATGAAGAAATGATAACATATATGTACAGTTCAGGGACCTTTAGCTCAATTGTTCCAAGTTTGAACTATTAGCACTAAATCATGTATAATACACTTATACGTACATATTTCTAAGAGAGTGTGTGCATATAAAAATAAAAAAGAAAGAAACATAGCCTTTACATTTCTAACCACCAAAATCGTGATGCTTGCTGGGATACAGAGCTTACGTAAAACAATATGCGTATGAATAGGCATAATACTCTATATTAGGTATTAAATATATATATATATATGTGTGTGTGTATGTATATTCATATATAGACACAGAGTGCACGTTCTGACGTGTAACTAATTTAAACATATGCACGTTTTTATCGTGACTACAAAGTAACTTGTTTCCGTTTCCTGTGAATACTCCAGGTACTGACTTTGATTGCGGATAATGAAAACCACAACTGAACAAATAACTAGCATAACTAAGCGCCATCACGTATTGACTCATACGTTTCAACATTTGACACTCGGGAAAGGAGACTGTACTATAATGACAACAAATACAGTCTACAGTTGTACTTTATAATTCATGTTTGTGAAATCAGTACCTTTGAATCTCTTTGGGTACCATATTCACTTGGAAGGTTAGAATATCTTGTTCAGAATGTCTTGCAAGATGTTACCTGTTTGATATTGTGCAAAATCTAAACGTGTAGCTAGCACCAAAAGTATGTGAAGTTGATTCTGAGAAACAAAGTCCAGACTGAGTACCGGACACACCCAACCAATTTTGTTTTTGTTCCTCTCTCTGTTGTAAAGATAGGACAACAGACACTTCTCTATTATGTTAAGAACCAACACAAAACAAATGCCAAGCAATAGGTGAGTTTCAAATCTAGCTTTGGGACCAAAAAAGGAAAAGTATCCTGAAGGTAAATAACTATGTATGTGCATTTTCTTGAAGTGGTTATTAACGAAAGAGTGGGATATTTTATTCGTACTTGATGTTACAACAATTATAATTGGTGGGCACAAATTTAATTTTTTACATACACTTTAGGGATGTAAAGGGAGTTGCTAGAGGCTAATGTTTTATGTAAATTTTAAGTCTTTGTAACACCCGACTCTTAATAGTGTCACCATTGAAACAGTCAGCGGTAAATCTGAGGACTTACAACACTACAATCAGGGGTTCGATTCCCCACAGTGGACAGAACGCAGATAGTACATTGTGCAGTTTGGGGCTAAAACACAAACAAAATCGTCAAAATCATTTGCACACGGTTTTAGTTTGGACCTCACCTATAACACTGGTATCAATACAGTTTAAAAATTCAAGTAATAACATTATGTTTAAAATACATCTTTTGATAAAATTGACGTAGTTTAACAGATAAAAATAATCGTTAAGTCGAAAATTATTTGAGATAGAAAAAATTCACACATTTCAAAGGCTTAAAGAGAATGTGTGAATTTGAAATACAACTCCCCCTTCTGAAAGTGACACTGTTTGGTAGAAAAAGTTGTCTCTGTTGCTTATCGGAGTTATTTAACTGGGTCTTAGTGAAATAAACATAAATATTCCCTACACTTGTGTTTATTTGTTGGTAGTTAAGCACAAGGCTACACATTTGGCTGTCTGTGCTATGCCCACCACGGGTATCCAAACCCGATTTTTAACGTTATAAGTCCGCAGACTGACCGCTGGGAAGATCTAACACTTGTGAAGAGGTTTTATAGTGAGGTTTTAAACTTATACTATATATATATCAACAGGTTTTGATGAGATCTAACATTATTGGTGAATCAACTTTTAATTTCAAAATGTGTCCTGGCTTCCCTGGTGGTTCAAGATAATTTAGGGATTCAGTTGGGTAACTTACAGCATCAACTGTAACTGGAACACTGACAACTGATCTGTAGGTGAAATCCAGTCCGGGAACCTTTTGCAATAATTGATCATTTATGTCATGAACACTATCATTTTGAAGTACAATAATTGCTCTTTTACCCAACCATTCATAATTTTGATAGATGTAACAAATTATTTATAAAATAAAGAAACTCGCCAATTGAATGATAAGCGTTGTGGCCTTAATTTTTTTTATAGATGAATTGAACACATTAAATGTTTTTGCCATGTATTATAAAATTTATCATCATAAAAATTAGCTATAGTGCTTTATGTTTCCACTATGGAACGCTTTGATTGACTTGGACTAATATTTATATCTATAGCTATGCCAATTTATCATGATCGTTCGCTTTCTGGATCGGGATTTAGGTCGTTTGCGACATGGGAGGATCGGGTTCTAGTAGACCTCTTCCTCCCTACTGCACTGTTATTATATTATATTATCTTCTTGGGTTTGGGTTTTGGTTGGCTGGTTTGATTTTTTTGAATTCTATTAGAACTTTCCTTTTGAGAGCCATGTCCGTTTTATGTTATCAAGTTGTATATGTTTGTAGTCTTGTGTTTGCTTGGTATTTGTGTTCTGTAATGTTTGTGGTAGTAAGTGTAACTGTGCTATGTGTGGTAATATTATCATGGTAATTCCATTTTTGTCTATCCTGAAAATGCGCGCGCACCTTACTATCTAAATGCGCATGCGCACGCACTTTATTTCAACTGATGTAAATATACTTTAGTTTACATTTTGTACAACAACATATTAAAAGCTTATCAAAGATTTTTTTTTAAAAAAAGGTCTAACGTTAGGTCGTAGAATAACATTATTGGTTTATTTATTGATAGTATAAGTACGGTAAAGTTTGGCCCTAACTAAACTAAAGCAAAAAACGTTACAGTGTTAACTTTATCGAATGTAGACCGTACTTAATAAAGGCTTAACTAATGTTATGTCTAAGACAAGTGGACTTATAGATTTTAGTGTCTGCGATAGAATCCTGTCTTTAAAAAGTATTTTTGCAATAAATTTGTTTGTTTGTTTGAAGTTAAACACAAAGTTACACAATGGGCTATCTGTGCTCTATCTATCACGGGTATCGAAACCCGGTTTCTAGCGTTGTAAGTCCGCAGCCATACCGCTGTGCTTCTGGGGGGGGGGGGGCTCAATAAGTATACTTTATCAACGAGAGTGTTAAGGGATCGTTCTATTTCATTTTCTAAAATTCACATTAAGTAGTATAAAAATCAGTGAAGTACGTTAAATGTATTGTCACCGGTTTTCTCTCCTCTAGGAAATTACATCTGATATTAAAGAAAACACATTGCCAAGAATGAAAGCTTTGCCTATTTTTAAAACTCATACTCGAAGCAGAAGTGCTGTGAATATTCCTTCACTAAGTGATACTTCTACTCAGCTTTCTTCTTCAATGAACGACATAAATAGCGAAGAACCACCACAGAGTCCTCTAGTGGAAAAGGAAGACCTCACCACTCTCACCTATCACGTTCGTAGTCTTAAAGAACCATTAGGAAGACTCAAGAGAATATTTCATCCAGATAAAGGTAAGAATTATCTTGATATTCGTTTTTTTTAAATATAAAACATGGAAGTTTGACGCAAACATCATTAATAACAGCTGGTGAGGTAGTAATCTAAATTTCGAAATTTGAATCAAATTCTTTAATAAATGAAAAGAAGTATCAGGAAAGAAAGGAAAGGCTCATTGTTTTCTCTACTTTTGCTACTTCCTAGTTAGCTTTTATGTTATTTAATTGGGCTTCTTACGTTGTTACGTTTGATATGAAATATCTCTGATGATTCAATTCAACGATTCTTTGTAAACTTATTTTGTATCAGAAAACAAAATTGGTCTCTTCACTCTTATCATTAGAGCCAGTGGTTAAGTCTCCATTGGCGTTCCTGCACGATTGAGCTGTGACTTTGTGCTGTCACAAAGTTATATATGTATTTAATACAAACAAAACTAAAAATATGAAACATGTATAATGTAACTCATGGACTTTCTGTTACGAAAGCGGGAAGTATGTAGGTGCGGACTATCACTATGGAAGGTGGGAAGTACACAGATGTAGAATATCACTGGAGAAGGTGAGAAGTACACAGATGTAGAATATCAATACATAGGTACAGAATATCAGTAGAGAAGGTAAGAGGTACACAGGTACAGAATATCAGTAGAGAAGGTAGAAAGTATACAGGTACAGAATATCACTAGAGAAGGTGAGAGGTACACAGGTACAGAATATCAGTAGAGAAGGTAGAAAGTACACAGGTACAGAATATCAGTAGAGAAGGTAGAAAGTACACAGGTGCAGAATATCAGTAGAGAAGGTAGAAAGTACACAGGTACAGAATATCAGTAGAGAAGGTAGAAAGTACACAGGTGCAGAATATCAGTAGAGAAGGTAGAAAGTACACAGGTACAGAATATCAGTAGAGAAGGTAGAAAGTACACAGGTACAGAATATCACTAGAGAAGTTGAGAGGTACATACGTGCAGAATTTCACTTGAGAGGGTAAGAGGTACGTAGGTGCAGAATATCACTAGAGAAGATGGGAAGTACATAAGTGCAGGGTATCACTAGAGAAGCAAGCTCATCTGCGACAGAGTTACACCGTCTACTAAAGGCCCCAATTGTTATTATAATTTGCTTCGAGTTTGACCAGCTGCAAACAATGACCCAATGCTTAAGCAAGTGCTTAGAGATTGCCAGTTTCTGTTCATGCATGAACTATTTTCTCTAATTACAAGAGGTAATCAAACAATAAATCATGTATCGTGTGTTTACGTATGGAGATAATGTGTTCCGGTGTTCGATGTTTTGATTAGTATTTCCTGATACTTCATGCGTTACAGATTCGTTTTTTAAATGCAGAAGGCTAACTAATGGAGGAACGTTTTGTGTCATGAACATCGTAGCTCCAAACACAACTCGTAGACATGAATGAAGTTATTTTACAGTGTAATATATAAGAGGAACTAAACAATCAAAGAGAATTGTCTCAAGAACAAAAATAGAACGTCATCAAATTAATGAATAAAATGATTTAAGTCCATTGAGAAAGAAACTTCTATCCATTAATAGCAATCATAGTTTCGGTTACACGTATCTATTGTTGGAACCAGTAGCTGTTATAGTGAGGTTTGGTCTGTTTTTTGGGTCGCTTTAGCGAGAATCGTTGATAAAAATGGTATTAGTCATTCAGTTATCAGGGGCATTAGAAATATCATGGAATACTATTAAATCTAAAAGTGCCTGGCATGGCCAGGTGGTTAGGGCGCTCGTCTCGCAATCTGAGAGTCGCGGGTTCAAATCCCCGTCCCACCAAACATGCTCGTCTTTTCAGCCGTGGGGGCGTTATAATGTGGCGGTCAATTCTACTATTCGTTTGTAAAAGAGTAGCCCAAGAGTTGGCGGTGGGTGGTGATGACTAGCTGCCTTACACTACTAAATTAGGACGGCTAGCGGAGATAACCCTCGTGTAGCTTTGCGCAAAATTCAAAACAAACAAACAATTCAAACTAAATATGGAATTCAGAGCGAATCATATTGTAAAAGGATTATCTTGAAAAAAAAACACTTGATTACAGAGTGAGCATTTAGAGGGATCTACGTGCTATTCTTCTTATCAAAAGAAGATCTGCTGACGTAATCATGGCTTTGGACTAATTTAAAGTACTGTAGCACAAAATGTAAGTGTTTTTTTTTATTGTTTTTAACCATATTTCAAGTTAAGGAAAAATATTCTAAAGAATCGTCGCACCACAGTTGTGAAAAATCGTGAAAAATTATTAATGAGCTAGATAAATATTCTGATCGTTAGCTTGCAACTTCATTAATCTCTCTAACTGAATAACTGAGTGTGATAAATAAACACGAAGTGAATCTGTTACGATTGTCAAACCTTAGCTTCTCCTGTTTTGCGCTCTATAGAAAATCCTTCTTTAACATAGTGACCAAAACTTGGTGCACTATAAGAACTCCAGCAAGAGCAGTCTAGATAGAATTTCAGTATTACATGATGTCTCTACGGATTTCAATTTCTATGAAAACAGTACTTTCTTTTGTTTTAATATATAAGTATTTCTTTTTGATATCAGCCATAATGGATCTCTGCAGAAGTAGAGCTCTGTGATGTTAAGTTGGCTAAAGTTAAACTTTACTAGTTTTTAATTTCGATTACGAGGAACCCACTTTGAGACTAATAATGGCTGGAGACGGCTTGAATGGGTAATGAAGAAAAACTTTAATATAAGTTTAACATAACAGTAAATGTACAACGTTTCGACAAATTGGTACCTGATGATGACAAAACCTTGTCGAAACGTTATACATTTACTGTTATGTTA
>NW_013666808.1:236274-251264 GCF_000517525.1 Limulus polyphemus
TGATTGTAGCTATATTTCGGGATTACCTGATACCCATCACCAACAACCCCTGCCTCACCACCTAGCAGGACAAAACCTTGTCGAAACGTTATACATTTACTGTTATGTTAAACTTATATTAAAGTTTTTCTTCATTACCCATTCAAGCCGTCTCCAGCCATTATTTACTAGTTTCTGTTTTGAATGTGAAAATTATCTGAATATATATAGCATTCTAATAATAATTCTTGAAAGAAGTGTAAGCTATTAAGATTTATTTGTTCCAAAACAATGACTACAAATTAAAAAAAAACTAAAGAAACTTTTAAAATTCTAAATTTTGTATCTACATTAAATTCTTCTAACGGTTCGTTTCATCACAAAACTGGTGTTACTAGTCAGGCTCGTTTATTGCACAGCTGACGTGACTTGTTATATTACTTCTTCACACAACGTTCGTTATATTATACATTCAGTTTTACAGTTTTGTATTAAAAGAACAAAGCAAAACTTAACATGACCAGTGAAGCAGAAGTCCTTGTCAAAAGAAGCCGAGTTTTGAGATAGTTTGTTGACAGCAGTCGCATAACTGGCCGTTTTTCATTTTACCAGATTATGCGGAAATCTCCACTCCTCTTTAAAAAATACTTTAATAGCTGTGGCTGTGTTAGACTTGAAGGAATTTAACTTGTTGTATACAGCCTACACAAGACACTGTGTTATCTTTTCTATGCAGGTTTTCCGTTAATTGATTCGTGCACAACGTGTATCCTACTTTTTTGTTTAGATGTGAAATGATGGTTTTAGTATGTCGGAAAACGTGCATTCATGCTCCTCTTTCAGGCGTTTTCCTCTAAATTAGGACATAAAATTAGACATGAGTATCTTTATTGTGATATCTTGCTGTTTGACGAAGAAACACGTATGCATGCTCCTTTTCCAATGAAACGAATATTCAGACAAACAAAATGTGGGCTATTTTGAGTTTTGTTTGTTTGTTTATTGATAAGCTCAAAGCTACACAATGGACTATCTGTGCTGTACTCACCACGGGATTTTATCGTTATAAGCCTTCAGAATTAACACTGACCCCTGGGGAAAAAGGGTCTTTCGAATTCGAACATACACCTAAAAACTATATTTAACATTTGGAATTTCCGTCATAGACGTAGGAACCTACTGGCTTAGTCGGGTTATAGCCGAACTAAAATTTTGGCTTTTTATGCATATTTAGATTTAGGCAGGGGTTGTTTGGTGATGGTATTAGTAATCCCTGTGGTGGTGGCACACACACACAGGCAGGGGTTGTTTGGTGATGGTATTAGTAATCCCATGGGTGGTGGTGGTCACACACACACACACACACACTTGTGATTGTAGCTATATTTGGGATTACAAATACCATCACCAAACAACCCCTGCCTCACCACCACCACACACACACACACACTTATGATTGTAGCTATATTTGGGATTACTAATACCATCACCAAACAACCCCTGCCTCACCACCACCATTTCTGGCTTGAGTACTGTATCTTAACTTTTTTATTTTTATATTACATCTGTTTGTTTATTATGAACGGTAGCTTACTCTGAATTGTGGGTTCTGATCTCTTCCAAACTGACATTACGTCTGTTAAGTATTTACAATAAATTTAGGGGCGTTTTTATCAAAATGGCAACCACACTTTTTGTATTGTTTAGGGTAATGCTTTGTTGTTGTTTTTTTTTATATTGAGCAAATCGGTTTTGCTGTGACTTCATCTGTAAAGAAAATTGTTAATAAAAAAAACCTGAAAGAAATAGGTTTAAAGTTACGGTTTGAAATTCGAAAAAGACAACTTAAAACGAACTCGAGAAAAAATAAAACCTGCAGTCTATGGGATTTTTATGACAACTATTAGATTTAACGAACAGTGTGTCACCTCTTGTTTATATATTTCAATGAAGTTACCAACCTTAACATCAAAATGATGGTCTGCGTCGCCCTAATATAAAGCCTGTTAAAATTTGAACATAAGTGAAATTGTGGGTATATGAAGGCTGTTATAGAACAAGAACATGTACATCTTATATAACGAGTGGAATGAGTAAGTGATAAATCATGTTAGTACCTGGAAAGTACAACTCAGTAATGACGTAATTTGAGTAGGCAAGGTATGTGAATTCAAGGAACTTAATCGGCAGTGCACTTGATTATATGTACAATTTTAATAAGCATATAATGACTGTATAACATGTAAGCTCTTACCAATATTATTTTTACTTTCCCCATCTACTATAATAATAATCATGTTTAATAAAAAAAATAGAGACAACTTTTTGTTTTTATTTTCAATAACTATGTAGGAAAGATCCAATCGAATTACATTACCCACTTCTAAGCGATATACGTACAGTCTGAAATGTGGACTGTCATCGTAATTTACAGAATGAAATCTGAACCGTTCATTGTAGTCCATAATTTGACCCTGAAATCTGAATTGTTCATTTGTTCCTTGTAGTTTAGAGTCTGAAATCTGGAGTGTTACTTTAGTTTACTTAAACAAATAGTCTTACTGTTTATAATCTGTGTCGAACCTTTATTTACAATCTTACTTTCTTAACACTTTCAAATTTCTTCCAATCGTCTTCTTGCTATAAATATCGTTCAGTCACTTAGGTAAATTAATCAAAATATATTTCATCGGGACTAGACATTTCTTAAGACAAATGTAAAGACTACAAACCGAGAATCTCAAATTTATACGCTGTTGTAACGGTTTCTGTAGTTGGGCGGGTTCTTTAGGTTTATTCAGTAAAAGAAAAATACTGCAAAGTCTAGTCGATTCAAAAACAAGAAAACATCGTCTTTGTTTTTTTACAGGTTCTTCAGTTGAACAGACTAACATACAATTTATTTTACTTCCTAATTTCTCGAGTATACACAAATCTCTTATAGTGTATCGACAATATTTACAGCATTTAACTACTAGTATATTCAAATATACATAATCACATACTCTAGCCTAACTCGTGTTTTATACTGCTCAAACTGTTCTAAAATTTTGCAGAAAATTCCAGACGTGAACATCACGCTACGTCAAACCTCTTTCCGGCTGATCGACAATACAAGTTTGTATAAACGGCTAGAGTAAAATCGTAGCCTACAACAATAATGGTGGGGGGGGGGTCCCCTTTGAGTATATGGTCGAGAGTACTTGATGGTGGTTACATCCTTGGAGCTGCTCTGGAATATCAGCAGCAACATTGGGTTCTTCAACAGGTTGATTTACATCTTGTGAAGTCTTCTTTGAAGCTAACCATAATGCGAAGTCCAATTCACTAAATGATGGTAAAAACATTTTATTTCTTCTACTATAACTTCTTTGGCTTAGCATAACGCTCACCAATAGGTCTAAGTTTAACAGTAGGTGCTAACTACAATTTCTCGAGCTCTGCAAAACATAAGGCGTAGTATTTCTTATTACGTCAAGAATACAAACTCAGTACTTACACCACTAAACTAACTGACTAACTCACTCCTATACACTTAATGTAATTTATAGACTAGATAACCAATAATCATCTACTCATAACTCGCGTTAATAGCTGTTCGAACAATCTAGGTTCCCCCGGTGGGACAGCGGTAAATTACGGATTTATAATGCTATAATCCGGGGTTCGATTCCCCACGGTGAACACAGCAGATAGCCCATTGTAGTTTTGGGCTATCTAACAAACAAACGAACAAATTGGTATAAACGTTTAGATTCTAGATGGAAAACGTAGTCTACAACAATACCTTAATTAGACTTCGAGGGTTTATTTTTATCGTGAACTGTGGAATCCCTTTCAAACAATGTTTTACTTGAAAGATTAACAAATTCATAATTAGATATCCACGCATAATAGAATTTAGCGCTAATTTTCTAATATCGTAATTGAACTTGAAACTTAGAATGATCACTCACATATCGTATAATGATAGTGTAATATTTATACTAGAAAACTATAACAGTGCTCCGGGCACCAATACTATTTCTATAATACAGCAATTCGAAACCGGTATTCCAGTGGCAGAGCTAGACCTATAGCACTGTGATTTGAAACCTATAATGCAACCAAATCTATCAGCCTTTTGTGACAAATATAGGAACACCCCATTCAATGCTGTGTCTGTTGCACTGACGTCAGAATGAATAATGTAGATAGGCTTATTTTTCGATCATTACGGGAAGATACTTATCATTGTGAATATTAATGTTTTGTACGCGTATATGCACTTCCATCACGTACAAGTTTACCTAGAAACTTCATGTGCTTGTAGACAGTACAGAAATCTAGTACGAAACAACTTCTCAACTCACGACATCAACCCTCTTGTTTTTGTTGTTCACCTAAAGAACGTGTTAGGTATGTGTTGTTAGTCTTGACTAGTTAGTAGACACAAACCTGGAAACTCAGTAGAGACAACACCTGGTAAAAAATATTTCGTTTAAAGACCCGGTTCCGGTTCAAAGAGTGCGGACTTTTTTGAATTTACCATTATTTATGGCTCTATTGATAGTATTTGCAAGTACATTCCAGTCTTTGTATATCTTACAAACTGTTTAGAAATAGACGCCCAAATATATTATCAATATGAGTTAAACGTTTTCAGATTATACGAATAACTCGCAGTCACAGATGTTAACAGAACTGCCAGGAGATTTTAAGGTTGCTGTCACTAGGATGCCCCTAGAAAGCCTTTTCGTATATACGTGAAATTTTGAATGTTTTTAATAAGCTGAAGCCGCGATATTGCAATGTTCCTATGTTCCCACTTAGCTATGATATATATCAGCTTTTGTTATTACCTAAAAGAAGAAAAATAAACCACCATTGAAATCTTTGTATGTGTGTGAGAGAGATGTTAACTATGTATTATATATATATTTAGTACTTTGCTTCACGTCTCTCGAGTCAATCACTGAAACCGGGAAACTATTATATTTGATTAAATAAATCCCTACTATTGTACGACAATTAGAGCAGTATATGATCTCCAAACAATATCTTGTCTTTCGATATGTTTTAATCGTTGTTTGTGTTTTTGCTGTTCTATCTCGCCGGTACAATAAAAGTTTCACTGACCTACTTGCCAACGGGTCGTGACTTTTGAGCGTGTGTATCAAAAAAAGTCAAAACAAAGTTCGAAGGTGAAACTGGTTTCTGTGCAGATACATACCAAATTCAGTACAGAGATAGCTTATCAAAATTTTTATATTATTTCACCTTCAGAGTTGTATGTAGGTAATTCTACTCGAAAGCGACATCACATTATGTAGCTGAAAAATGAACTATTACCTTTCCTTTCATTTATTTATAACGTTTGTGTTTTATTTTAGCGCAGAACTCCTCAACGGGATATCTGCATTATATCTCTGTGGGGATCGAATCTCAAATTCTAGAGGCCCACAAGCTTATCGCGAAGCCACTGAAGGACTTTACCTGTTAAGATAAATGAAACTGATAATTGATATTTAATATGCACATCTAAGAAAATGAATTCTTTAAAAGGATTGAAGAGTAATAATCCAACAATATTGTTACGGGTAGATCGTTTTTAACCAGTCCCAAATATACAATAAAATTATTTATATAAATTTCGAAATTACTACATTGTTTTTTTATATAAAATTTGGTATATTTTAGCCTCTCCCCTCCTAGTTGCTCAGCGGTAAGTTTGAAGGCTTATGACACTAAAAATTGCGAGCACCCCCTATAGTGGATATTTTTTTGTATAATACAAAGAGAAAGGAGTAATCTTGTTTGTTTGTAATTAAGCATAATGCTACACAAGAGGCTATCTGTGCTGTGCCTACCACTTGTATCGAAACCCGGTTTTTAGCGTTGTAAGTCTACAGATACACCACTGAGTCACTATGTGAGGCGAAAGGACTAAGCAAGCACTAACTAATAATACCCTTACTCCAACCTCTTTGGCGTGATAAGCTATGGATTTCAAAAATAGTAGATTATTTTTTGTTGTTGTTGTTGTTATTTACAAGATAATCCATTTCTATATTGTAGAACGCTATCGCATTCCACGGAGGTTAACTTTTTGTTTGATAAACTGTTGATTTCTAATACTATATACTGTACTATTTTTACAAAATAAGTCATGACGATAGAAGATTTGTGCCAATTTGAACATAACTATATGACTATACTTATTTATTTCCGCGGACAAGTTGTAATTGTTAATTAAAACTAGGAATCTGTATTGTTTTTTTTAATTTCAAGTCCAAGGTACAAAAACATACGATACTAGATCGACGACAGTTATAAATCTCAAGTATTCATTATTTTAACCAATAACAGAAATAATGAATTTAATGTATACTAAAGTTAAATAAATAATATATTGGGGTTTCAGCGTGGCCTATGGGTTAGCATGCTCGGACTGTGAATTTGAGTGTTCATGGTTCGCGACCTGTTGCCGCAAAAACGAATTGATCACTTTGAGACTGTGGGTGCTTTATAACATTGATAGTCAAACTTCACTATTCGATCAGGCAACAGTAGTCCTAGATTTGACATTTGATGATGTTGACTAGCTGTCAGTTTAGTCAGTTCAAAATTAGGGACGACTATTTGATTCGAAAAAAATCCTTGTTTAGCTTCATGAGAAATTCTAAATCGAACAAAATACTTAAAAAACATAAGTTAGTAAAAGCAATAATGCACGCCCTTGCTGTCGTATTTATATTCTAAGTACGTGTTTTGTTAGTGAGCCAGAGTTTTTAATAACGGTCTCAGTTAGAGGAATAAGCACATTAAAATTATTTACACTGGTATAGTTTCAATATCTTGCTCCACATCTGTTCCAGACAAACAAGAAACGACGAGAGCTGCTGCTAGTGAGAGACTTGGAGAAGTGTTACAGATAATAAGGGTTATTTTAGAAAAGTACCCGCTTTTGAAATCCACGGAACTGTTCATGTCAGTATCAGCTATCATTAAGCATGTGCGAGGTGAGTGTTTATTAAAACTAGAAACATAATTAGTTATTTTTGGAGAAGACAGAACCGTTGTAAATACGAGTATTTATAACAAGTAGGCAAAACAACAATTTATTAGCATAATGAAGTGATTTATAAATCGTTGTTTGCCTACCTATTATTATGTTAGCATAATGAGCTAGCTTCCTTATTTAGTAAACAAATCTCTCGCCTGGCTTGTGTTATGAAACTTAGTACGTTTTTTGAGCTAAATTTTAGCTGATTACAAATGGAATATTTACCTTACTTTATTTCAAATAGAGTGAACTGTTTTTCTAAAGCTATAAATGTCTACGTCTACTGTGTATTACAGTACCATTTTGGATTTGGTTGTCTGTTCATTTAGTATTTGAACTTATATTGAATTTATAAAATTGGTCAACGCTCTATACCATTTACTCCGCTTATTTTGGCTATAGCGCTGATGAAGTGTCATAGATTTAATTTAACACAAAAACCGTACATACGTTACACTATTTGCCGACAAACCTGCTAAATGGACAGATGTGTTATGGCTATTCTGATGAAGTGTTGTTAGTGGTTGCATGTCCATTTGCTATCTAGGTTTCACCCTCACTTTTAATCTAACAGTATTCTTCTTAGTTAAAAAGTTAAAAATGTAATTTCCTTTGTTAAAAGTATTTGCTAATAAGCAAGTGTATTTTTTGTTATATGTTATTTACATTGAACTGAACGGTTTTTCTTGTTTATGTAAGAAAGTTGGTTGCTCGCAAAATTCGCATTAGTTATGTATTGAGGCATAAATCCAGTTTCTAAACGTTTTTAATATTTATGTTATTTGTAATCCTCTTTTGCCTTCTACTTTTTCCCAAGTTCAATTATATTTTTAATTGCCTCCTGAGGAAGTGGTATTTTTCTTATTTTGATCAGTACTGTGTATAACAAAGCGATAGAATAGCAGTTCCATTAATAAAGCTAACTAAAATATTACCTTTCTGATTATTCCAACATGTTATTCGTTGCTAAAATATATCATTACATTTATATTTCGAAATAACGTTTTGTTATTAATGGAAGATCGTGTCTACATGTACTCTCAAATTGTTATTCCACAAACTACAAATTGTCCTCAAAATTTGTCAAAAAGATGGGTTTGATCGACTCAAAACTGATTAATACCCTACATAATTAGCATTGACTACAAACAGTAGATGTTGCTTTAGTAATGGTTATAATAGTAGCATAAACACTTGTTACTGACTTCAACTTAAGAGTAGATATTGTATCAATACTGATTATAGGATTGGTATAAATAATTGTTACTGACTATAAAAAAGTATAGCTATTTTTCTGTGCTGGTTACGGAAGTATTATAAATATTTGTTATTGATTACAAAGAATAGATGTTACTTCAGTACTGGTTAAAATAACAAATATTTATAATACTACTGATTACAAAGAATAGATGTTACTTCAGTACTGGTTACAGTAGTATATAAATATTTGTTATTGATTACAAAGAATAGATGTTACTTCAGTACTGGTTACAGTAGTATTATAAATATTTGTTATTGATTACAAAGAATAGATGTTACTTCAGTACTGGTTACAGTAGTATTATAAATCATTTTTACTGACTACAAAGAGCAAATTAACTGCTTCACTTTTAGGTTATAATTTGAATCAATAATATTTTGGATTATTTTAACTATAGTTATTGAGTTTCATATGTTGTTGAAAAAGCGCTGATTAACCAGTGAAAAATACAAGCTTTTGGTACACTGATATCGTATTGTGTTGTTAAGATTATATAAATGGATTTTTAAAACTATAGACGAGTCCATCTAACTGAGTTATAACCTGTGAAACCTCTTTCTTTTTAAAGAATACGATTACGAAAATGAAAAGTCGGATCCGTCCAAATTTTTGGACACCATCGAACAATTTTCTCAAGTGTTCTGTAACAGGTGAGTGCTTCATTTTGTAGTAATTTAATAGAAATAGATATTTTATCTACAATAATAGTCTTCTAGGGTCAAAGGTTAGTTTAAGGTTTCTTTGGTTACAGTCGATTTGTGCAACACACTTGCTGGGTAGAAAACATAACTACTAAATAAGATACACTGACATGTACAAGTTAAGAAAGAAAGATAAATAACTGTCTGATGTCATTCTTTTTTTGTATATATATATATATATATACTTGCACGTCTTTTGTTATTTTTAAAGTGAACTACAGATTACTGCGTTTTAAATGTTTTGTGCCTAGATTGAAAATTATTAGAAATTGTTTCATTACTTAATAAGAATTAGAAACTCATTATTCCGCAAAAAGAATTATCTTACGCTTAAAAAGTTGCCTCGACGCTTCCTGAGATACCTTGGCAAGGACCATAAAACAAAGTAAAACTGTTATATAGGATTGTATTGTTGTCTGTACAAAAACAACAACTTGAGGTGTCTATATGTTATAATGGCCCCCCAATAGCACAGCGGTATGTCTGCGGAGTTACAACGCTAGAAAACGGGTTTCGATACCCGTGGTGGGTAAAGCACAGATAGCCCATTGTATAGCTTTGTGCTTAATTACAAACAAACAAACATAAGTGCTAATATATATATTTTTTTCTCTTGTTGTTTTCATATATAGTAATAGATGGCGCCACACAATATTTCAAGAATGCGTTTCTGTTTTGAAAGTATAAATATCAAATAACAATGCCTTTTGTGTGTAGGTTTCGAAGTCAGTTAATATTGTTCTTCCTTAGGAAAAATTTCCTTCGTTCATGGTGTATGAAGAGCCAACAGTGAACTACCGTCAATAACCGTTTGTAGTTAGACATCTCTATCTAAGTAATCTGAGCGAAAACGTAGTTTACTACTTATTTGGCGTGACACTTGCAAGGCATTACCCCTGATATACCGCGTATAAGTCAAGCTGTTGAAACAAATGTTTCAAATTTTAAAAAATTCCAAAAGCAGTAACAATAATTTTATATTTACATCGTGCTTATATTATTGCATTATAAAATCATTTCTATTACGCAGTTTGCCTAATGGTGATTCAGCGGGGAGCCTGAGACTGTATAACGCTAAAAACCAAGTTCCGATACCTGCGATGGGGCAAGCACAGATAACCCATTGTGTAGTTTTGTGCTTAAAACAAACAAGCAAAAATTTTACTGTTGTTCTTTTGAAACTTTGTTAAATGTCACAACTATAGCGCTCTAGGATGTCAAGTAGTAAGGAAGTGCGTAGCACTAGGAGTAAAGTGTTCACCGTGCAATTAACCCAAGCTAGGTCTTTGCACGTATAATGTACATAAATGCAATAATAACAGAGAAGTTTAAAAAAGTCATTTGACCCATACATTGTCTGAAATTTATCAGTTTCTTTTTTATGTTTTCGTCCAGGTGTTTCGAAACGTATAGTAATAACTTCTATACATATAATACTAATATCAAGGAATGGAGCACAAACGTATGTATAATTTAACATGAAATGTTTGCCCTGGTTCACTGAACATTACTTATTACACAGAGTATCGAGATTTTTTTTTACTGAATTCATCTCACAGTTCTCTTTACTCGTGCGCAACACCTTTTATCTATTCGAGACGGAAGTACTAGTCAACTTCCGGCAACGTTAGCTTCCCGATACACACTGGCATGTTTCAAAATATTGTGTGCTTTCGAAAAATACAGAAACCTGATTCACCAGGTTTTATGTTATTATTTACACGTGCCATGTACCAGGTCATGGTGTACGATATCCTTAACGTACAGTGTTAGTTACATTGTGTCTATTTTTAATATATACGTATGTATAAGTATAACGCTGGTACAAGTTGTTTCCGTCGTCTACCGGAAATGTTAAGTAATTTTATGCTGCCAATGTTTTTATTGCATTTCTTTCCTGAAAAGGGGAAAAACGCTTTATAGAAAATATTTGTAAATATATATATATAGCTTCCCCTCATATTTGATTGTAGGTATGTCATCTGATTCGTCTGATCAAGGAGGCATGTCTCCTGAACATTTGTGACTCATTATAAGCAAATATTTTATCTTAGGTATTTATTTCAATTTAACTTAATAAAGGAACGTTTCTACTATTCACTGACGTTGACTTGCCAGACTTTAAATCCAAGGGTTCGCTTCCTCTAAACGCAAAATTGCGCTTGGCATTTTCGAGCTGTGGGTGCGTTATAAGAGTGACGGTCAAATTTAATTATCCAATTTGAGTAGCTCAAGATATAACTTTGCTATTGATTAGTTGTATTCCTCTGATCTATCAGTTCAAAATTAAGGACAGCTTGCGGAAATAGTCCTGGTGTAGTTTTGTCGAATATTCGGAAGAAACAGTTTACTGTACTCTTATTGCGGTTCAGAAAACTCACTGTTAACCACAGGCAAACGTTTAACGACCAATTTTATATGTATATAAAAGATATAAATGAGTAACTTATCCAGATTCCTCACATATATAACAATCTTGGCAAATACGTTCGTGTTTCATAAGTAGTCCTTATAAAATTCTCTTCAACAATCCGGACATGTATTCCAGGTGCTTCAAAAGTCACTTCCGCTGTAAAAACGACTGCTTGCAGGAAACTGGCCGACACAGTACTGTAAAACTCCAGGTGTAAACCAGTTTGGTTAT
This sequence comes from Limulus polyphemus, assembly GCF_000517525.1. Lineage (NCBI taxonomy): Eukaryota > Metazoa > Arthropoda > Merostomata > Xiphosura > Limulidae > Limulus > Limulus polyphemus. Next base: position 247,905 of record NW_013666808.1, read on the forward strand.
GCGGAAGACAAACATATACATTGTGGTGACTCGTTCAAAACAGTTTGAATACGACATTGGACAACGTCTTTTATACCTATAGTTACCATGATGTCATCATAATACATTACTCGACTGACTGTGTACGCTATCTTCTGCATGGTCATATTGATCTACCTACTGAATGTCATAAGACTGTGTCCATCGGTTTCCTGGACGCAGCCGTCCGTGCAGTAGAAATGACGTTAGAAATACTCGGTACATTTTTGTTCCGCAGTCGTTGCATATAGTTCTATCGCGGAATATACATATAAAGCTCTCGTTAACAATCACAGAATATACATATAAAGTTCTTGTTAACAATCACAGAATATACGTATAAAGTTCTTGTTAACAATCACAGAATATACGTATAAAGTTCTTGTTAACAATCACAGAATATACATATAAAGCTCTCGTTAACAATCACGGAATATACATATAAAGGTCTCGTTAACAATCACGGAATATACATATAAAGGTCTCGTTAACAATCACGGAATATACATATAAAGTTATTGTTAACAATCACGGAATATACATATAAAGGTCTCGTTAACAATCATGGAATATACATATAAAGGTCTCGTTAACAATCACAGAATATACATATAAAGTTCTCGTTAATACTCACGGAATATACATATAAAAGGTCTCGTTAACTCTCACGGAATATACATATAAAGTTCTCGCTAATAGTCACGGAATATACATCTGTTTCACAGTTGAGGCATATTAAGTCGTATTTGACAATCGTAGCATAAACACATGTATTTAATAATCGTGGCATGTAAACTTTCCTTTAAAATCTTGGAACTTATTATACGTTTTCCGTTAACAATCGTGTATTCAATATATAGATAATTTCAATTGACATTTTTAACAAGCATAATCATTAAAATATGTCCCATATGGGCCGAGCGTTGTCTAGTGGGTAACATGTAGTGTTTCGGGTCGAAAGGCTCAAGGTTCGGCATGCAATATGCCGTTTAAAACGCTCTGCACTTTCAGCTGTGACAGTCAATCCTTTAAAGAGTAGACGTGTAGTGAGCAGTTGCTGGTCATTTAGTTTATATGTCAAATAAAGTACCGTTCAGGCTCAAATATTGTGTCACAAAAACTCACTCTAAAAAGTGTAACATATATATATATATACTCGTGACTAATAAATCTCGTACAGTTGCGATATATTTATCTGTGTGTACACTTCTTTGTTAAGCTAATGTATGTTTTATTATTAGCATAAAAACTTGGGGTAGCTGCTGTGTCCACTGCGGGGAATCGAACACCTGATTTTAGCGTTGTAACTTCATAAAATTATTGCTGTCCCACCGAGGGACAATATCGTGTCATAAAAACTCCTTCTAAGAGTTGTAACGTGTGTATATATATATATATATATGTGTGTGTGTGTGTATATATATATGTGTGTGTGTGTGTGTATATATATATAATCGTGGCTAACAAATTTCTCTTACAGGTGCGATATATTTATATATATGTGTGTACACATCTTTGTCAACCTAGTGACTTTTAGTTTTATTATTATAATAAAATACGCACGCATTCCTGAGATTTATATTTTACTGGTTGAGGTATACGGTATTTATTAACAAAACGTTAGTATATCAGAGACCACTCACCATCCATGCTAAGTGATTGATTGTCGCTCTTATAACGCACACACAGCTCTGGAATCCAGAGCTCTACCACAGGTCTAACTCACGCCCACAATAAATAAACATCAAGAATTTTAATTTATAGAAATTGTACAAACAACTGGGTAATCAGTTTATTTTGACTCGTTTTCCCAACGTGCGAATCCCAGATTTTCTCATTCACTGTTAAATTAAAGCAGATTTCCAAAAGTTTCATTATACCTTTTTAACGTTTTTTTTGTAGGACGGGGATGGCCAAGTAGGTATTTTAGAGGGACAAGTAAAAAAATACCACTAATCGCCCAATTCTGTTTTACATTTTGTGAATCATACACATTTTATTAACATGTTCGTAGTGCCATTTTAAAAACTGTTGAAAAAACACTCTGCACATACCTGTAGTACATGCAGTACCCGTGTGTCTTGTATGCAAAATAACATATTTAATGTAGATATTATAATAAATAAATAAATATCATAGATTTACATTTTTAGAAATCATGCAAACAATTGAGTGTCAGTGTATTTTATTTTACTTTCTCAATACCTTAATTTGTTTTATTTATCTGCGTTGTTGTGGTATGGATACGGCTAACGGTAACAAAAATATTTATACTTATTGCCTAGTGTAAACATTATTAAATAACCAAATAACTCGTTATTTATGAAAGTTGTTTATTGTGATGCATATTTTTTTACTTTATCGTTAAAATTGTTGTAAAATCTAGTGCATTACAGTTTTCATTGTATTTTTAGCGCAGTCACGATTTTCACATTCGTCATGGTCGCAAGCTAATGCCATCTAGCGACAATATATTTCAAATCTGTCACTGACGTGAAAACATGATGAAACAATATAAGATCTGGAATGATCGAGAGTTTGCTTCATTGGCTAATAAGAGGATTTAGATATCGTGTCGTTTCATTTTTCGTTTCTAAGCCTTTTCTATTAGATGAAAGAAGTGCATAGGCGGTGAAACCGGGGAGGCAATGGAGGCAAGTGTCCCCCAATGTTGACTCGGTAGCGAAGTGCCCTTTTAAATGTGAATAAGATTACCAGGAAAGTAGATGTTTGAACTTTGATTTTAATGGTCACGGCCATCATGGTAAATAGGGTGCTCCCCCCCCCCCCATCGTCGATGTCCCCCTAAATTTACATTTATTCAGCTACCTATGAAAAAGTACGCCAATTGCGAACTTTAAAGAGTTTGTTTGTTTTTATAATTTCGCACAAAGCTACAGGAGGGCTATCTGCACTAACTGTCTCTAATTTAGCAGTGTAAGACTAGAGGGAAGGCAGCTAGTCATCACCACCCACTGCTAACTCTTGGGCTACTATTTTACCAACGGATAGTGACCATCACATTATATTGCCCCCACGTCTGAAAGGGCGAGCATGTTTGATGGGATGGAGATTCGAACCAACGACCCTCAGATTGCCTTCTGACCGCCCTAACTCCTGGCCATGCCGGGCATTTAAAGAGAGCATATAAGTGTACTGATTGGTTGGCATTAAACATTTCATAGCTGCTGTGTGAACAGTTTAGAAACGGTTTGCAAGATATCATAATGTTTAATTAAATATTAAACATTAAATAAAGCCTATTAGAATCTCACGTCGTAATGAGATGAAGACATATTTTAAGGTTTTATATATTAATTTGTTTGTTTGTTTGTTTGTTTG
>NW_013666808.1:251993-275230 GCF_000517525.1 Limulus polyphemus
CCAACTCTTGGGCTACTCTTTTACCAACGAATAGTGGGATTGACCGTCACATTATAACACCCCCACGGCTGAAAGGGCGAGCATGTTTAGTGTGACGGGGATTCGAACCCGCGACCCTCGGATTGTGAGTCGAGCGCCCTAACCACCTGGCCATGCCGGGCCAAATTAATTTGCTACTTTTGAACCCTCGTGTGAAAACCCTAGATATGTAATATATATAGCTATATAAATTCAGAAGTAAAGCTGAAAGAGAAAAGGAAACTCCATACGATGACTAAAACTGGCCATCATTTTTACCGTCATTTAGATTAGGACTTTCCCATCTTCGACAGCTCTCATCAGAGGCAGACTGCTGACCATACCAGCGGTCGGTGCAATCACCAGGCTGGTCCGTTAGTTTTAACCGAGGTTCGGCCCGCCGGACTATTAATAGAAATTGAAAATAATGTTGTTAGCTACTTTAGGATAAATTTCTGATTTTTTATATCCGCATAAAATTGTTATTTACTTGTAATTAAGTCTTGAACCACCCTCAAAAAAAAAGAAAAAAAAGAGGCTAGGACCGGTCCAAGAGCTAAATCACCGGGTTGCTCCAACCCCTGATGATTCTCAGTTATCTTGTTTGATTTTAACTACATAATGGGCTATCTGCACTATGCCCACCGCAGGTACCGAACCCCTGTTTTAAGCGCTATGTGCAATTAGGCTTAGTGTCGAACAACTGGGGGGCGGGGCTTAAGTTATCTAAAAACGAACATTCAGGATTTCAACAGCAGTAAATATGTGAAACAATCTTCCATAAATGTTTTAAATAAACACTGCGCTGTTTAGTTCTTTTATAATTTTAACGCCGTTTAAGAAATTAATACATGATTGTGAAACTAACGTGTTATTTCTATAAAACGTGCAAATAAAACCCAGCGAATCCTTGTCGTCTGCTCAGAGAAACCTGATCACTTTCATTCCCCCTAGTCGCACTTTCAGATACGTGATACCCAACTCGCTATATCACGTGAACAGTCTGTACTATAATAGTATAACGTTGTGAACTTTAGCATGTGTGTAAACAGAAGGCATAGTCTATTGAAATTTTTGTTGAAGTCTGGCGTATAAACGTATTAAATAACAGAAAAATCTGGATCCAAAACATCGTGACAATTTTCGAGATTTGTAAATGTTGTTGTCTTGATATCATCACAGACGGAATATATGGATATCATTGTACTAATACACATAGATTAATTGATACACTGTGATGATTATCGTAAATTAAGCAATTAATCAAAAGTAAATAAATACAACTGAATATAATTCGTAAGTATACTGATCGATTTTCTTTTACTTAAACTACATAGTTCGATGAATAGTGAAATATTATATAACTTTGATTTGTTTTTAAGTCTAACAAAGTTTCTCTGATTTAATTTTCTAGATAAAATTGTATTATAGGGTTAAATGTATTTTGTATAAATCTTATAATCATCAGAAGTGAACAGACGCGTTGTTATTGTCAACTAAGTGACCTAAATAAATTGAAAAATTAAAAGATTTAAGCCCACGATAAGTTGATTAGTATACAGTTTCTGCATATTCAGCAAGAAAGTATTCTTTTTTGAAAAACAACAAAATAAAACAAATCACGTTGTGGTTAATATTAATGACGAAACATGAAATCGCGGTTTGAATGTTTAAAAGCAAGTCACCTTATTGCTTTGGAGTTTTTTTTCAAAACATATGGTCTCTAAAGATAGTCATGCCGTCGTCTGGTCGGCTTTACTGATGTGCTTTAACATGCTTAATTTACTGTGTGAAATATCGTCTGCTTTAATTTCACTGTATTAAGTATTTCAGCAAGACATTATTTATGTTTTTAATATTTCATTGCTTCTAGTGAAATATAGATGATTTTATCCTAATGTAATCTTTGAAAATAACTTCGCAGAACGATGAGAATTATTTGCCTCATCAAAAACTTTATTTTTTGTTGTGTGAAGAGATGAATGCATAACTAGCTAAGTAACGTGACTTATTTACTTAAATGTTGAGATTTTTTTTATTGTCAAAGCTTAACCCTAGTAATTGCAGTAAATTAACAAACAATGATTTGAAAGCATAAAGATATTCATTTATAGTAGGAAACATATCACAAACCAAAGTACTGTCGAAGCATGGAGTACACTAAATATAATCATGTTTATAAGTCGTTGTGTGTTCATGTTTACTTCCATGTTAGCGTAATTTGCTTCCCTACACAAAACACTTGTTTGTTTTTTCCTAAACGCTTTCTAGTGGCTGTGGTGTCAGCCAAAAGGGTTTAACTTTTAGAGCCATTTTTTAATGTAATTATTTATTTAATTTTTAACTGTTCAATTAATATTATATGTTTTACAAATGTTGCAGACCACTTTTTTATACAAGCAATAGTTTTTAATTTATTTTCATCACCAACACGCGAGTTTCAGAGGCCTAATCTATTCTTTGAGTCGCTAATTCCACTGAAACAGACTAGTTTCGCCGAATTCACGACTCATTAGTGCTGCTTGAAAGAGCGAAGCAAATAAATAAATACAGCTTGAATGGTAACGAATAAAGCTTTATTAAACGTTTAAAATAATAACAAATTCTTCTTCGTTACCCATTCAAGCCGTCTCCAAACTTTATTAGCCTCAAAGTGGGTTCATCGTCATCAAATTTGAAGCTAATAAATAAATTAGGCTTCATAGAGTGTTGGAATGTAAGCAGTTTGTTTGGTTTAGATATGTAATCCTTTACTCGTCACTGATAACCTAAAATACTTTAAGTGTTTGGATAACACGTGACATACTGCCATAATTAATTATACATCATCATTCAATGGGCTAACTGGCTATTTATTTATTTGCTTCACCAAAAGTGAATTTCAGTTTTGCGAAATATACGCCAACCATTCGCGCAGAAGTCTCTTTATAAATATAAATTATTATTTTTATGTTTTAATATATATTTTGGCTTTTCTTAGATGAACCAAATGTGAACTTATGAAATATCAGAGTATATATATATACCTTTTGTTTGTTTGTTTATTATGAATTTCGCGCAAAGCTACACGAGGGATATCTGCGCTAGCCGTCCCTAATTTAGCAGTGTAAGACTAACTAGAGGGAAGGCAGCTAGTCATTACCACCCACTGCCAACTCTTGGGCTACTCTTTTACCTACGAATAGTTTGATTGACCTCCACATTATAACGCCCCCACGACTTAAAGGGCGAGCATGTTTGGTGTGACGGGGGTTCGAGTCGAGTGCCCTAACCACCTGGCCATGCCGGGCCTATATATCTTTTGTACAAGATTCTCATACAGTGATCTCTTTAATTCAGTAAATGTTACTAACATCTTCATCTACACATTTTTACACACGATAAAGAATCCAAATATAAAAGTCACCTTTCGCTTTCATTTTTTCATGGTTCAATTGGATCTTTATAACTTTAAGTCACTCGAATCTCACTTAGAACTGTCACCATTAAAAATCCGAACGATCAAACGTTACGTTTCCGAAAGTAAATAATTAAGAGACTAACATATTGCACAGTGTCGTCACCTTACAGAATGATGCATGAAACGACTAGATAAATGACTAGAACGTAATCGAAATTCATAAAACGGACTCTAGGTGAAGCGAAACAAAAGGTTTTTTGTTCTTGCAACATTTGTTTACATAATTTATTATCCATCTTTGTTTTTCTTGTACAGATGTTTTTAAATTATTTTAGCTCACTTAAGAAATAATTTGAAAATACATTTTAGTATAATTTGACAATTATAACATTACGAAAACTAGCAGCTTTCAGTTCAAAATTAGGATTTTTTTTAAGGGGCTCAGAAAACTCATAACTTTTGTTTTCACCAAGTGTCTGATAGATAACTTGTGTTATAAATTAACAGACAGATATATAGAGATTGACAAACAAAAAATAGAAAAGGAAAGAGTTAAGCGCGTTTCGGTTGAAAAATGACCGTGTGGCGGGAATTTAGTTGGCTAGTTTTTGTAGGTGTTTATTTCATCTAGTGTAGAAACCTCGATCTGTAGATCAAATTTCATTGTAGGCAGCAAAGTCCATTTATTCCATGGCCACTGTCGTTTTAATCATTTGCTTTAAAAGGAAATGTGGGGACGTGGCAGCAGAATTTCTTCTAAACTTGACCTATTTCTCTCGCTGACTTCATAAAGTGCCCACACTGACCAGAACCATATTGCGCACCGATAAAGACACAACCAGTTTATTACTCAACATTATCTTTTTATTATACATTATTATTTACCACCATTTTGTTTCCGTGTGTCTTATTGTTGTTGCTGCAACGTCAAATAACCAGGTTCGTACCCTACCTTTTGGTGTGTCTCGGTGTTGGTATTGAACTATATGTCCGATTGAATGATCAAGGTTACTAGACAACTTTCATAGGCAGCAAAAGAAATGTGCCTTTTCGTTTCTCACGTATATTTAAGGCAAGGTGTATTCGAAAAGTCATTTTGAAGGTCATAAGGCCACGGGACTTTGACGCAAAACCCGAGGTTTTCTACAATCTGAGGGTCGCGAGTTCGAATCCCCGTCATACCAAACATGCTCGCCCTTTCAGCAGTGGGGCGTTATAATGTGACGGTCAATTCGTTGGTAAAAAGAGTATCCCAAGAGTTGGCGGTGGGTGGTGATAATTTGCTGTCTTCCTTCTAGTCTTACACTGCTAAATTAGGGACGGCTAGCGCAGATAGCTCTCGTGTAGCTTTTCGCGAAATTCAAAACAAACCAAACCATTAATATATATATATATTAACCAGGAATGACGGCAGTAGATAAATTATTATTATTTTATGGACTATACAGGAGACAATACATTCAAAACAAACCAAACCATTAATATATATATATATTAACCAGGAATGACGGCAGTAGATAAATTATTATTATTTTATGGACTATACAGGAGACAATACATTCAAAACAAACCAAACTATTAATATATATATATATATATATTAACCAGGAATGACGGCAGTAGATAAATTATTATTATTTTATGGACTATACAGGAGACAATACATTCAAAACAAACCAAACTATTAATATATATATATATATATATATATTAACCAGGAATGACGGCAGTAGATAAATTATTATTATTTTATGGACTATACAGGAGACAATACATTCAAAACAAACCAAACCATCTGGTCAAAAACGGGAATTTCATCTCAAATAGTTTGTTGACTGTATATATAAACTGGCAGTTTTATATTTGCTTTTTTATCATGAAGGATTCGGTATCTTCCATCAACTTGTAAAGGTCCTTCCTCTTTTGCGGGTCATCTTGGATAATTCTTTTTTTTGCTACAATGTACACAGTGACTCCCTAGAGGTATTCCTTTATGTACACAGTGACTCCCTAGAGATATTCCTTTATGTACACAGTGACTCCCTAGAGGTATTCCTTTATGTACACAGTGACTCCCTAGAGGTATTCCTTTATGTACACAGTGACTCCCTAGAGGTATTCCTTTATGTGCAGTGACTCCCTAGAGGTATTCCTTTATGTACACAGTGACTCCCTAGAGGTATTCCTTTATGTACACAGTGACTCCCTTGAGGTATTCCTTTATGGCTAACATATACACATTTCTCAGGTTGATATGATATACACAACAATAAATTTTAAAACAATATTTATTTAAACATATACATAATTACTCGTACGGATCACTTCTGAGCCTCTGTATTTCGACTCAAGACTCTCTTTCTATATATGTGTGTGTGCGTGTGTGTGTTAGGGAGAGAGAGAGTGTGTGTCGGTTTTAATTTATTCATTACTGACGTACGTTCCTTTGAAAAAAACACACACCCCATAAACAAATACAGAATTATAGGTAGATACATAGATCGCGTGCGTATAGAGAGGCAAGCTCACAGATAAATATACACATAAATTTGTTAATATGTAACAGCCAACTGTAGTACATATGTCCTAAGCATGTATTTATAAACATACTGGCATACTACTGACAGGTCGCGCCTTGCTGTCGCCTGATTTCACCCCACTACGCTGCTAATTTGGCTACATATTTCCAGCAGCAACATGCGGGTGATAAGACCGAACTAATCATGTAAGTAATAAAAACAAAAATCTGATCGTTCTTATTAAATTGTAAAGTCGTATCCATCCGCATATTTAACTTCCAACTAACTATAAATTTATATAACGTGTGCTGCATGTTATTTTATATGTCTCGTTACCTCTCTATTCCCATTTTTATATATATTTATTTAATTTTGTTCTGGATGTTTAGACCTTATTTTCAGCCACATTATATTCGTCTATGCCTATAGTTCCATGCTTAGCTTTTACCTTATATCTATATAATTGCAACTGATATAAGTTTATGCGTTTATATATATATATATATATCAGTCTGTCAGGTTTTTAATATACTTTGTGTACTACACATGTGTATTTATTTATCCCGATACGTTTGTTTGAAGTTAAGCACAAAGCTACAAAATGGGCTATCTGTGCTCTGCCCACCACGGGTATCGAAACCCGGTTTCTAGCGTTGTAAGTCCGCAGACATACCGCTGTGCCACTGGGGATCAAAATGTTTTATATAGAGTGTGTATTTTCTTATAGCAAAGCCACATCGGACTCTCTGTTGTGTCCACCGAGGGGAGCGCAGATAGCCCTCGTGTAGTTTTGCGCGAAATTCAAAAAACAAACAAACCACCGAGGGGAATCGAACCCCTTATTCTAGCGTTGTATACCCGAACACTTACCGCTGTTCCACCGGGGGACTTCTGGATACGTTAATATGTTTGCTTTTTGTCCTTTTTATATGATTCTTCTTTTTTTTGTGAGCTTCTAACTATAGGGATTTTATTTTGTAACTGTCATGATATAATGCATCCAGATTTACTATTATTTTGTAACTGTCATGATATAATGCATTCAGATTTACTATTATTTTGTAACTGTCATGATATAATGCATTCAGATTTACTATTATTTTGTAACTGTCATGATATAATGCATTCAGATTTACTATTCTATACTCGAAAGTTGCCAATTGGAATTTTCGCAAAAACAATCGTAATCTGTTGTGCGCCAACGGAACAGAGATTATGTGACTAGAGACAACAGGTGTGAAATTCCGTGGTTGTATTCAGCAGAGTGATCTGTTCCTTTTTCAGCTCATCTGTTTGCCGTCGACAACAGATTAGGAGCTCTCACAAAACTAGTCATTCAACTGTTTTTGACGAATACTGCTTATTACAGTAATGTTAAAATTGTGCCCCCTCCAAAAAAAAACGATTTATATTTTTGTATTTCACGAAATGTTCATATATATTTTCGTCGTCGAATCAAATCGTAAAATACAAACTGAAAATCACTGCTTTGAATAAGTGAGTTTTTTTTTCTTCTTTTTCTCTGGGGGACAGAACTGGAAATGGCATTCTTTTGCAATCATAATCTAAATAGTAAATAATATTATATAAATCATTGTGTACACGTGTGTGTAATGTAGTACTTGAGTGTTTCATTTATAGTTTTATACATCTTCAAACTAAATACGCACCTACAAGTAAACGAAACAAGTAACAACTATGCTATCTAAATATTAAATAATATTATATAAATCATTGTGTGTGTGTAATGTAGTACATGAGTGTTTCATTTATAGTTTTATACATCTTCAAACTAAATACACACCTACAAGTAAACGAAACAAGTAACAACTATGCTATCTAAATATTAAATAATATTATATAATCATTGTGTGTGTGTAATGTAGTACATGAGTGTTTCATTTATAGTTTTATACATATTCAAACTAAATACGCACCTACAAGTAAACGAAACAAGTAACAACTATGCTATTGTTTCTTGAATTTCGCGCAAAACTACTCGAAAGCTACCTCCTTAATTTTGAAGTGATAGTTTGTTTGTTTGTTTGTTTAATTATGCACAAAGCTACACAAGGGCTATCTGTGCTCTGCCCACCACGGGTATCGAAACCCGGTTTCTAGCGTTGTAAGTCCGCAGACATACCGCTGTGCCACTGGGGGGCTGAAGTGATAGACTAGAGGGAAGGCAGCTAGTCAACACACCCACCGCCAATTCGTGGACTACTCTAATAAAATAATGGGATTTGACTGTCACTCTTATAATGTACCTACGATTCCAAAATTTAGAGCGCGATGTTGTTGTTATTGTTGGTTTTTTTTTCGTTAACGGGGTGCGAACCTCGGATCCACAGTCCAGCACGCTAACCCTAATACGAGATATTTTATTTTTATCATTTGCGTTCAAGTTTGTATTACAGCTTCTTTTGTTTGTAAAAAAATTGCTTGTAACTATACTAACATAAAAGTATTAAATTGTAACTTGAGTATAATATGCTTGAAAGGAACTTTTTTTAAAGATGGATTATTGAAAGCGTTGAGGCAAATAGCCAACTAACAGAAAAGGCATTCACCAATGAACTATAATTTCATTCGTTCTAATTTTCAAATACATTAATGTTCAGTAATGAAAGAACAGTGCTTAGAATCCTTAGCATCAAAATAAGCCAGATTAATAACAGAGTCCAGTAAATCTGTTAGTCTTTTTAAAACCTGTCAACTCATGTAGAGTTTCAGTACTTATAACTGTTATTTAAACTGATAAATAGCAGAATCATTAATGCACTTAATTTACATATACGTATAACGATGAAGCAAATGCTAAATATTTGCAAGTATTTTTCTGGTAATCATCCTTTCAAAGTTTAACGAGTGAGCTGATACCCAGTTTTGTAATATTCGTGGACAGTTAATGGCGCCATTCTTGTACAACCTTTTCGTTGTTTAGAAGATGAGAGTCGGACTATCTGGTGTCGGTCTTTTGTTTTTACAGCCAAGAATACAACCATGATTTAGCATTACCTTGTCTCAAAATCTAAAAGATGCTGTTGTAAAAATCTCTCTGGTTAGACTGGTGCGCACTTCTTTTAGCTATGGATTTCCTGTTAACGTTCAAACAAGAGTGAGTAATGGTTGATTAGGATGTAAGTTGAGGGTTTTCTGTTAACGTCTAGACAACAGTGAGTAATTATTAAATAGAATGTAAGCTGTGGGTTTTCCATTAAATTTCAGGCAAGTGTATATTTGTGTTTTCTTATAATAAAACCACATCAGACTATCTACTGTGTCCACCGAGGGGTATAGAACCCCTGATTTTAGTATTGTGAATCCGAAGACTTACCGCTGTCCCACTGGGGAACTTTTAGACAGGAGTGGGTAATGGTTGAATAGAATGTCAGCTATTTGTTTTATGTTGACTGAAACAAGAGTGTTTGGACTACTATTAATTGAATATGGAGTCTTACTTGAATTTTTAAATATGGAATCGACATTTTGCTGCGTGTTTGAATGTCTGTGTATCTGTCAGTTTGGTGTTTACGTTATTTCTGTATCTTTATATCTGATTGTCTTACGAGTAATTGTTACTATACCTTTCTCTCTATCTGTTTTCTTCTATTTAAATCATTCTATACAATTATATGTTTGTAAGAGTTTCGATCTATCTGTTTTTATTTCAATTTTTTAATATCTGATTTTTTTTTTGTATACTGACTTACACGTATTTCAATCTGTCGGTATTTTTAATTAAATCTATAAGCAATATGCTATTGTTCAATAAGTATTGCTAGTGGCATCTTTACTGGTCATGCTGGGCATTACTACCTATTTCTGTAACAAAGTGTATTAATTTCTAGCCTTGAATATTTCGTTTGTGCACTCATTTTCTTCACGTAAAGTTTTGCGGCTGCAGTGTGCATAGGCTGAGATCATTTTTAGTCGAATTTGCTTTGAATCATAATTCTAATTGTAAGCTATAGCTCCATGTAACAGCCTGCCCTTTTCTTTATTTGAATATCATGTTCTTCTAAAATAGCAGTACTTTGACTTCTTGGTAGCTATGGGTTATCTTACAGCCAGCGAGGATAGCCATGCTGACGTATGTGGCAAAATTAATTCAGTGTGTCGTTTACGTTAGCACACTTAATTTAGTGTAGCTTTTGCATGTCGCACACTGTACGTAATGTTTGATGTCGTCAAATACAAAAGTATCCGTCGTATATTTTGTTAGTGAACAACTTCGTATTCTCGTCAGTTCTCGCTCACGTTTAGCGTCTTTAATACATCTTAATGTTATTCTAATGATTCTTACATCTGAAGAAAACTAAGCATCATTAGTATTGGAATATTTGATCTTTGTATCATATGTACTTGAGCATCACAATGATTTAAAATGTGCTAAAGATTGGAATTTTCAAACTTATGTGCACGTTTTCTAAAAGGCTAGGTCACGGACCCTTAAAATATAGCTGTCCCTAATTGTAAACTACAGACCAGAGGGAAAGCAGCCAGCAGCACCCGACGCCGCAAGGGCTTATCCATCTTTTAAAATAGGATAAGGGTGTTGAGTATTACTTTTATGATGCGTCCATAGCTAAAAGTGCGGAACTTGTTCAGAGGCATTTTGTCTCGAACCTCGGACCCTATGGTCTGTAGCCTTAAGCCATGACCGGTCTAATTGGTTTGAGCCCCACTGGTGTTTATCAGCTGAAATATTCACTGTTTACTTCAGTTTTTGCCCTGGAATGAGAATATAATAAATGAACTTATCACATTTTAAAATCCCGTATTAGACCAGTAAAAAATTAATTGACTGTTTTATTATAAAGTTGTATCGCATTACTTACCATAATACGTGTTGTTTGTAGTATAACGTTGATCCTTTTTTATCTCATTGTCTTTTTTAAAGAAATTATACAATATTGGTTATATTAAATACAACTTCTACGCGCACTAATTACATTGGTTTTGATACACTCGACAACAAATCGTTGACTCGCCACGTGCACCCCTTTACGACACAGATAGGAAAGTAATTGGTCTCGCTTTCGTGACCTCCATGTAAAAGATATATATTGGTCTCTTGGAGCGTTAGGGATACGGACGTAGAGAAGCTGACTTCGACATGCATTATGTAGAAAGTAACAGTGGTGTTTATACAGCCATCTAGACTATTCAGTATGTGTACGTAGTTAAACCACGCCACTGCCCTGTTTTATGGTTCGTATTTAAAGATTTTGTGTTGGAAAAATCAGAAACATATCGTAAGCATTGTGAAGTCAAACCACCTGTCACTTTTGTTTACATGAGCGTGGGAAAGTAAGAAAACAATTTCTTAGAATCATAGTAAGCCTATATTAATTGCTAAGCACGTGGCCTCAGAGTTGAAGCATTGCTACGCCTCATTTGTCGTTCGTACTAGAATATTTCTGGAAAATTCGTTGAATTTATACTATATACGACATGTGATAGAGTTCTGTTCCTAATTCAGGTAGTTTGGATATTGCTAATAAAACAGAATAACTTGTAAAATACAATTGTAGCTTGGAGTGTTTTCTGTGAAGAAGATGTTTGGACCGTTATTATGGGAAGACTACATTATGTTAAACTATAAAGCATGGATTCTATAAAACCTGACACTAACAGAATAATGAATACATATTTGTGTTTGTTTAAATTGTGAGGTTTATTGAAAGAGACATCGACAAGGGACTTGCACAGGAAAGAAACACCTTAACTGTATACTGTCACGGATCAAAAGTGACAATAATCAGTGTTTGTATGTCTGAAAAAAAAGAAAAAAGTCACCACGGAATATCTAACAAGAAAGCTGTTGATATTAGCCTGAGGACGTGGAAATTGTTTCTTTGTGAATACCACAGACGCTATGTAGTGGTGTATTGAGCCTTTTCAGAAGCGTGTTTTTCACTGTTTATAAACACTGTTTCTGCAGAAATTACGGAGAACCTGCAAGCTATTACTTATCGATGTGTTTATAAACAAGGCTTCCTTATTATAGATAAAACGGCCCCCGCTACTTCACCAAGGTTTTATGGTATATAATTTGGTTCAAGCCTTAATAATGAAGTTTTGCATCCATCCCATTATGCCGTCTTGCTTCCCAGTGGAATTTATTGAGGGGTAGGTTTTAACTTTTCATGATAGTTTGTGTGTGGCATTGTTGTGTGTTTTTTTCTTGTCTGTTTGTGACGTTGTTGTGTGTTTTCTCCTGTCCGATATTAGGAAAAACTGTATTGTTACGTGTTTGTTTCAACACACGGAACATTTAGATTCAGAGAAAGCACGTGATATGATTGTTTTAATAATTCAGCACTTGGAGAACAGTTCATTCATGACGCTTTATAGTATAACGTAAGTTTCATGCGTCTTGAAAATGTAAAAGTTTATGTAAATTCTTACTTCACATACACTCTTATCCAACATACATGACCCTTTTAATCATAAGAAACATCTATATCTTTAAAACATATCGGATAAATTTATTTATTTTCATTTTCTTTGATATACCTTTCCTTATTCATGATAACTAAAGAAAGATATTTCTCAAATAAAAAAACGGATAGATCATGTTATTGCTTTCGTTGATAAAAAGTTGTTTCTTTGTTCTCGTTTGATGGAGTATTTGTCCCTGCAGTCTCTCAAGCAATTTAATAAAACCAATTTTACGTTGATATCATAGATAGCTATGATATCATAGATGTTACAAAGTATTACGTGAAAAAATAGCTGAGATATTGAAATTAATTTAGAAATATTGGGCTGCATAAAACTGAAATTAGTAAACCTTGAACATTCAATAAAATAATTAACACAACTTTAAAGGTACAGTCGCTGATTTATCTGATCTGATATTCTGCGTACTTAAATACTTCGCCATACTTGACTGACACACCAAAAAGGGGAGATAAATTAATGTTTGACTAATGGACAACAAAGAAACGTAATTATTCACAACACTAAAGATAAACAATTGAGAGAAATATTGAATATATAATAAATGGAATCTGTATGAGATGTTACGTTTTCTGCACATTAACTGTATCTCTTCATGCATATTCAAATTGAACTGCCAAGAAATGCCCGGTTTCGACTGCCAAAAAAAAGGAGCACTGCACCACTTAGAATTTCTAAAAGAACCGGTTACTGAGAATCGGCACAGTTTTGTTCTGTGCTTATGGTACTAAGAAATTTAGTAGCTACAAAACAGACAGTAAAAACTGAGTTTCGTTAACTCAACAACAGTGGAAACCATGTAAAGATACTAGAAGGCTTTATTATTGTTAAACAGAACTGTTAGACTAAGTCTGGTGACGTACGTGTAAAATATTATGAGTATAACCAGACTTTTACTGAAAAGAGATAGACAATTATAATAATATTCTGAACAAAGGTCATTAGACCCATCGTGGCCACATTTTTAATTTTCAGAAACAAAAGAAGCTTTGAGCAAGGAAATATTTTGAAGTGGATGTAGTTTTCCACTAAAACAAATCTCTGAGTGTTAAGTATTTGATAGAAAATTATACAGAGGTTGAATGCGTTATATTAAAACGATTTTGGAGCTTCATAAAGTCATTAAAGTCCATGTAGTCACGTCTGATCATGCTCTGTCTGACGACCATGCATTTTGACAATAGTCCTGCAAGGTAGTTTCCATTGCAAAAAATTCAGTTGAAAAGATGGTATGTCTAAATCATACCTCTCCTCCATACAATCACTCCATAAGCCTTTTAGTGTATGAGGACGACGGTTTCCTAGTATCAGTTTCAGTAGTCTGTCGCACAAAAATCTAGTGACTTGACCGATTTGTCATTACATAGAATAACTTGAATATTCATTTCATTATTCAGCTGCTTAAAGAAAAGGACTAATACATACTCTCCCCAGAAGCGATCGATTTTTTAGTAGCATCGCACTAACGCGAATCGATGTCAAAATGTAATTATGATACATTCCGCTTCACCGGACTGTGGTTGTCACGTGATGACTTGCTATATTTTATCTAATTCCAAAGTCTGAGGAAGACCTATTTTGAAAATGATTGTGTTAATCTGAAGCATTGTTTACTATCCACATGTATTTCAGTGCTTTTCATGTTACATGCATATTAAACACATATTGTTTAAAGCTAAATTGTTCTATGTTTCTGAGGAAGGTTGAAATACAGATGTACTGTTAACAGGCTCTTGTGTGAAACGTGGGGATTTTTTGTGGGCGGGGTGTTTCTTGAATTGCATAAACTTAATAATGAAATTCTGTGTGAGAGTTTTCCGTCCTCAAGAGCAAAAGAAAATATATCACCACAGGTATTTCTACGTTAGTGTGCGAAGGTATTAACTTAAAAAGTTTAATGTCGTAATAATAGTGTCTGACACTTAGCGCTGATCAGCTTTTAACTAACTGAAACCAGCTTATTAGAACATCCGCAAAACTCTCCAGCCAAATCTTTAATTTCATAATAAATAAATTATGTTTTAGTTATGACAGTTTTAGTGTGATAATATCATTTTGGTTTATGCTGGGATATTACATAAACATATAGCACATTTCTGAATGTACATGAATTGTTACCTGTATACTGTACAGTTTATGGGTTCTTATGCATGTATAATATTTAAGACATTTCAGTATTATGTGTTATATGCGTTTATAGTGTATATATATATACATACATATGTGTGTTTGTGTGTGTGTGATTAATTTCAGCTATCTAAGCCTTGCAGACGTTTTCTGAACACGCTTCTCTCTCTCCCTGAGTGCTTTTAATATCCCATTCTATTGCTTTAACAAAGGAACTATTTTATTTGTTGCCCAGTACTGGTTTTCTTTTCTCCTTGAGTATCTTTATTATTCTGTTATATTGCCTTAAAATAGGGACTATTTTATTTGTTGCCCGGTACACGTTTTCTTTTTTCCCTGAGTGTTCTTCTTCTTCCATTCTAGTGTTTTAATATAGGAGTCATTGTATTTGTTGGCGAGCTTGACTTAATTTATAATCAATTCAACACTGCTTGACCCACGTAGCATATTATTAAAGCAAATACGGATAAAGCCTTTTTTTGAAAACCCTACGTATCAGTGTGTTTTCCTATCAATGTACAAGTATTTTAATAGTAGATCTATATATACATATATATAGATGGCATTTACTTTAGCAGTTACGTTTGTATATTTATAGGTCGTGATTTGAAAATATGTATTTAAAAAATATAACGGTAATAGAAACGATAACAAATGCAAGCATATAAACATATGCAGATCTAGGGTAGAATGCAATCAACCAGTATATAGGTTGAAATAGAATCCTGATTGAGTTTCAGTTTTCTGATTTTGGTAAGGCTGTTCCGTTATGGGAATACGTTACTTGGTAAACATTCAATATAACAAGTCCAAAATCAGGATGACATTCTTGAGCGATTCGTACTCTTCATGTACCTTTCCATTGAACTTGAACCTTCTTAATTACGTGTTTTCCTAATCATTAAAAAACAAAAAACGCTTTACATTAACATGTTTAAAACTTGAAACTTATACACGATGTCGGATCTTATTGAGAAAAGATGAATTCATTGATTATCCTTATTTGGACACGGTATGTGAAATGTTTTGATAAAAATCGATGGTATTCATTTGGGGCGTGGGTTGGACCTGTGGCAGCGTTCTGGGTTTCGAAGCCAGCCGACCGCTGGACTGATTGTTACCAGATCTTGCATGTATCCTTAGGTCCCTCAAGAAGTGACATAGGGGGTCAACTTGGGATCTGATATCTTCCCGTGCATTGTGTTCATTTACAACTGGCCCGATCGTCACCAAATTTAACACGCACCCTTAGAAACCTACGGGAAGTAACACAGGTGGTGGGCTTTTGGGTATAATCCCCCATCTCACTGTTGGGGATGGGGCGGGCAGTGTGTCTCAGTGGCTTCTCGCTATAGACTTGTAGTTGGATGGTTGTGAGTTCGAAGCTGGCTCGCGTCATGCTGTTGTATCCTTGAATAAGACACTTTCCACTAGTTGTCTCAGTCTACCTAGCTGTATGGGGGATACCAGGTATCTGCTGAGGGTTAACTTATGACCTAGCTGTATGGGGGGTACCAGCTGTTTGCTGAGGGTTAACTTATGACCTATCTGTATGGGGGTGTCCCAGCAGTTTGCTGAGGGTTAACTTATGACCTATCTGTATGGGGGTCCCAGCTGTTTGCTGAGGGTTAACTTATGACGGACTAGCATCCCCTCCGGGAGGAACGTGTCACCATTCTTACCCGCTTGTGCCAATTAAGCCAGAGAAGTTCCGCACCGAATTGTAAGTGCTAACCCAGTATGGGAAGGATTTGATCTTGACATTGATGTCACTCCCTACTCTGCCTTCCTCGTGCTTTAAACGAGTATAACATTTGGTCAAAAACCATTTATTACTTTTAAAATTCAGACACAAAACCCTTAGCTACAAGCCCTTACTAATGTGTTGATGTTATCGTGAACACTCGCGGGAAACAACAATTGTGTTAAATATTTTTCGCACATTATTTTGAACGACAATTTACATGATTGTTATCAGTTTTTAAATAATTCACCCGTGCAGTCTATCATGAGAACCCTAAAAAAATTACCTCAAGCCCCTGTTGAGGGTCCCTAGTATGAAATTTTCAAAAATTTAAAGTTAACGTAGGTGTTCATATGAACTTGTGGAACTAGTATTGGAAGCCCCAAAAACCCCACTGACATCTATATGGGGCTCATAGTGGAAAATTTCCAAGATATTTATTTAGGCTGTTGTTTTTGAATGGCTCTTTACACGTTGATTTCGATTTTCAAGTAAATTCTTCAAGGAAGCCTGATAATCTCCCAAACTCCTTAACCACCCTCAAGCTTTCCCGAATACAGCATGATCCACAGTATGCCTCTGGTGAGATTAATTTTCTCTATAAGGCAACTATTATTTAAGAAATGAACATTTTAAATATAGGGGTTTCTTTATAATCACCCAGTTTACGACAAAGTGTTGGCAATTTTAATCTTTATGTCTACTAAGTAATAAACTGTTAACATACATATTTTTATATGCTTGTGCGTGCTGTACTTTATATCTACATCGTCATGAGTTCGTCAAGTGTACACCCCTCCTGGTTGAGGACAAATAATAACTGTCTGTATTACTGATTGACATTCATCGTAACCCTAACTGTTTACTGTTGTTAAATCGTTACTGCTAATGTCTGGGTTTATTACAACATTCTATCGTGTTAACAGGTCTTGAAGGTATGAATGTTTTATCTGGCATAACTGTGCTCACCTTTAAATATACCTGTTATAATGTACAAATGTTAACATAGCTAAAACCAAAAAGTACTAGAAAATTTTCCACAGGTCATGATTTATTTTAATTAACGCGTCTGTATAAACAGGATAGAGAAAGAGGGGCTGATTGTCCGTTAGAGCGTTCGTAAATGTGTCGACATCTTAACGTTGGTATTACGAAAAAATATTGCATATATAAATATTAAACACCTTGATAACATTAAGAATTTTACTTGAATTATTTCTTATGTTTCTTTTCAAGTCTAGTAATTTTATATATTTAAGAGTCGCAGTTTTTCTTCCTATTTTCGAGTATATTTAGTAAATAGAAGAGCTGAGAGAGACTCTAACTTTTATTGATGACCCAAAGTGAAACTTCCCTTGTCCTGATTGTGGCAATCAACCGTTTATAACGTTTATCGACTCCAATTTAGTTTAGCCTTCATGGAGTTGATAACTTGATACATCACCGTAAACACACCGAACTTAAATAGAAAACATGAACTCGCGAGATTTTGTGATCTCTTCTCTGTCTTTCTCTCTTTTTTTTAAAGGCACGTCTGTAATATAATCACGGTTTTTCATTATGAATTAAACTGCAAACGGTTGAAAGTGAGAAAGTAGTACGAATCCGTATAACGGAGATGCTTTAACTTTTACTTGTGAATTTATTCACGTTTTGTTTTTTTTTTTGTTTTTAATTATCCACAAAGCTACACAAGGGCTATCTGTGCTCTGCCCACCACGAGTATCGAAACCCGGTTTCTAGCGTTGTAAGTCCGCAGACATACCGCTGTGCCACTGGGGGGCTTATTCACGTTTGAAACTTAGTACAAAGCATTTCAGAATAGTAACATACTTCACTCTAAATCAATTGCTCTTCTCACAAACTAGCATTATTTTTATTCTTCTTTCTCTCTCTTTCAACAATGTGAGATTGGTGATACGAAAAACATGCATTGTCTGTGTGCAAGATAGATAGATAAAGAGCCATGAACCTTGAATCTCGGGATTGCGCAATTCGGGCATGCTAACTACATGGCAACACCCGGCCCAACAATTATATATATATATATATATGTGTGTGTGTGTTAATTTCACCAATTTGTTAAAACAAAAGTTCATGTATTAATATGCACTATATTCGGTATATATTTGTATTTATATTTATTATTGTAATTTACAGAGTTTCGGATTATATTATGGGAGATGTAGATCCTCAACAAGTTCAAAAAGACGAGGTAAGTATTCCTTTCTTCTCACCTTCTTATAAACGTATAGTCCTGAATAAATACTTAGGTGCCATAAGGAATTGTCAACACTTTTTCATAATCTGTCCCCCGTGGCTCAGCGATAAATCTGAAGACTAATAACGCTAAAAATCGTGTTTCAATAGCCGTAGTGGACACAGCACAGACAGCTCATTTTGTAGCTTTCTGCTTAACAAAACAACAATCGTTAAAAACGGTAATAAACGTGATTTAAATAAACTATCGCAAAAGTATACACCACTGTTTTGGAAAATATATCTTTAGATTTGAAGCAGACTTATTTTTTCGACTTTTTTTAGGTTTATCTGGTTGGGTTTGTTCGCGAAAATCTGAGCGATAGATCCCCAGTATTATCTTTATAACTGCAGCTTGCAGAATTATAAGGATACTAGTCTTAAAGTCAGCTGTACCTTATGTGCAAATAGGCTAAATGATCAGGCTATCTGTGCTGTGCCCACTGCGAATAACGATACCAGAGTTATAAGCCCTAAAGAGATTGACTGTTACCTTTATAACCTACTCATAGCTGAAAGTGTGGAGTATATTCAGCGGCATAAAGTGTTGAACCCCATATCTTTAGAACCGCAGCCCGGCATGCTAACCACTAGGCCACTGCTGGTTCCTGGTGTTAAAGGACAGTATCAGATGCTCTTAGGCACGAACGAAAAGAAGACGCATATCAAACTTTCATTACTTTTAATAAATTTATTTTATTTTATTTGTTTGGGCATTACTTAGAATTGTGAAATATGAGCGAGAGATTTTATGTATCATGTTGTGTAATAGGACTGTGAATTGCAGAAGTGTGAGGATACTTCTAAATACATTACCAGTGTTAAAACAGTTAGCAAGTTAAAATAAGACTAATTGTGGCGTATAGTATGACGGTCGAAACGTCACGTTATAGTTATTAAAACTTTTAATGTAATAAACAATCCATGAGGGGCAGAGCCAAGATTTTTCAGAGAGCGGTCCAAATAAATGGCTATCGGAGTCACCCAAAGCGGAGAATCTGAAAGGGGGGCTAAATGCCTATCGGAGTCACCCAAAGCGGAGAATCTGAAAGGGGGGCGAAAACCCTTACCAGATGCTTAAGATTCTTTGAAATGTAAAATATCCTTAAGGCAAATTCCTTACACTCTCTTTTAATTTTTGACGATCAGTCCCATCTGCTAATTAGCAATAAAAAATTCAACTAACCAACAGTTTCTGCTACTATCAGGACATCTTTTCCTTCATTTGAGGAGTTAATTGTTAGAATCAGTATTTTGAAGTGGCCCCCGGATACAACTTATATCAAGCGCTGATCACTAATGCCCTAGAGAAGCGATGGAAAGTTTGATAGTCACACTGCTGAAAAGGGCTCCTTCAACAACGTACGGTGGGCTTTAAATCGATCATACTATTTTGGAAGAAAAGACCTTTTACGGCTATCTTCAACCTTTACACATTATAGGTGTAGTAGAACCAAGCACTCCAGTGTGTTCTGAAGGAAAGTTGGCTGGAAAAACTCGTGGATTTGAAGAAAAAAGATATCATTTTTATGGAATGAACACAACAAACTTTGAAATTTAAGTACAGTCTGGATGGGACATTGCAAGATGTGAAGCTGTACAGGTAGTACTTCCACATCAAAGAACATCAGAAGTAGTCACCTTTGAGGCAAGATGTAAGAAGCCTGCTATCAAATCTTCATATAAGGACTGCTTACCAACTCTTACAAAAGCTGTATGACTGGAGCTGTGATCGTCATACAACTGTACTATGCCAAAGATCACATGACTTGCACATGCAATATCAAGACACCTTCTCCACTGAACAAACCTCATTACTTAGGCTAAACAAAAAAATCTCATAAGATTGACACTGAGAATGCCGTTCCAATACATCAGTTAACAAGACAACTCCCACTTGCAAAATGGGCTGAGACTTTCAAAGAAATAGAAACCACGAACTCAGTACTAGTAGAAGTCAAATGAAGTCACAAAGAATGGTACCAATCCACTGCCAAGGATTGATTCTGGATGTTTTTACTAGATCAAAATGTTTTCAACATTAAATATGAAGAGTGGCTATTGGCAAGTGCAAGTCAACAAAGCAAGCTAAGAGAAGAAATTCTTTACTGCATGAAATGGATTGTGGAAATTTGTTGTGTTACTACTTTGATTATGCGATGTATTTACTAAACTACAACAATTAATGGAGTGTGCTCTGTCTGAACTATCCTGGAGACGTAATCAGTCATGAAAAGATCTTTGATAACGCTTGTGATGGGCTAAGGAAGGTTTTGGATCATTTGAGGAAAGAGAACTTTAAGCTGAATCCCAAAAAGTGTAATTGTTTCACCAACAGGTGATTTCTGAGACAGATAATTAGTAGAGAGAAGTGTCCGTAGGCCCATCAAAGATTGAACTTGTTCAAAAGTGGCCAACACTAAAGAACCTGCATGAGATAAGAGGGTTTCTGAGAATGTGCTCTTATTATTGTCATTTTGTAAAATCATTCACTGATATAGTTCGTCTTCTACATATATTACTTAAAAAACCAAATAACGTTTGTTGAACTGCTGACTGTGAACAAGCATTCAATAAACTAAAGAAAGAATTAACCAATACTCCTACTATTGTATGCCCAACTCTTGAACATCCACTCATTTTAGCTATAGGTGCCAGTAATGCTGCAGTGAAAGTAGTGTTATCGCACGTATAACATGGAAATGAACAAGTGTTAGTCTATTATAACAGGCAATGAATGCTGTAGAAAGGAAATATTGTACAACTCAGAAAGAGCTACTAAGTTTTGTATTAGCTCTGAGCCATTTGCATCATTAGCTATTTGGGCAGGTGATCACATTCCAGACAAATCAAGCAGCACTGAAGTATTTGGCAAATTTTTGCCAAATAGCAAGATGGCTTCAGAAACTTCAGGAGTATAATTTTATCATCATGCATCACCGTGGATGAAACTGTGAAAACTATATGTTAATGAAGAATGCAAACACTGTGAAAATTGAAAAGAGAGAAACACAAGACCACCAACCTAAAGTAAAACAGATTATAGTCTAAGATGGATAGTCCACAGGTGAAGATGAAGAACTAATGTGATTCAACACTCAACTGAAAGATGCTCAGGCAGAAGATATGAGTTTGAAACCAATTATTAAGTGGACCAATAATACTTCAGGAAAACCTCGTTGTGAACAGTTGTTCCATACAACCCAAAGACATAGATGTACTGGGCACAGTGAGATTCATTGTGCCAACAAGGTGACTTGTTATGCTAGAAATGGAAAGATACCAGCAGATGAATACAATAACAACAGTTGGTGCTTCCACAGTCTCTACATTCTGAAGCACTCCACCATTTCGACAACCTTCCAACAGCTGGACACTTAGGTGTTAAGAAGACATTGGAGAGAGAAATAGAATGTTTTTGTTGAATTGGTGCTGGGAATCTGTAACTGTTCAGTGTGAGTCGTGTGAACTATTCTGTGAACAGAAAGGACCATAAAAGAAATAGCATAGGTAACTGTATAGGAACACTGCTTGAGAGAGTTACTGTCAATGTGCTAGGTCCTCTGCTACAGAGTAACAGTGGAAAATAATACATCATGGTTGTGATGAACTATTTCACTAAATGGCCAGGACCGGAAGCATATATAGTTCCTAACGAGGGTACAAAAACTGTAGCAAGATAGTTCATCAATAAATTCATTTCAAGTAATTTGAGTGCTTCTGGAACTTTGAATCAGCCTTGTTTGCAGAAATATGTCAGATCACTGAAAATAGAAATACCAGGACAACAGCCATTCATCCATTTTTTGAAATGGTACAGAGATACAAACATACACTTTTAGATCGATTAGCCATTGATGTGGATGAATATAAAAAAATTGGGTCAAGATATTTCACTGCTACTTATTTGTTATCGATTGACAGTACATGAAGCTTCATGCAACACACCATCACCACTGATGTTTGAGAGAGAACTTAAAGTGTCATTGGAACTTTTGTATTCACATCCAGAGGACAGTCATTCAGTAGAGTCTTATACAGAATATGCAGTGATATTAAGGAACATTATTGATGTCATACATGGCCTTACCTAGAAAATACTTAAATCAGTCAATGATAAAAAGAAAGTCACAATGATGTTAAAGCTGATAGACTGTATTACATCTAGATGATATGGGATAGCAGTACAATTTTTACTGTAGGAGAGAATGAACTCCAAAGTTAAGCTAGTGTTGGGAAGGGCCATATGTTGCACTGAAAAGAATCAATTATATAGTTTACAGAATCCAGAAAGGCAGACAGCCCAAGCCAAAGGTCACCCACCATGATTGTCTTTGTAAGCAGTAGGTCGTCAAGAAATTAATATCGTTTTTTTTAGATGAAAAAACCCGAACAACTTGTATATCAAAACAATACATTTAGCAAATGAAATAGTCTCCATTCTTATCGATGATGCTTTTATATATTACAAGCAGGTTGTTAATGCCCTGATTAAAGAAATCACTTCGCTTTGAAGCAAAAAATATTGATGTTCTTTTTAACACCTTCAACATTTGCATACGTTTTCCCATTAAGATGGTGTTGCAGCGAACGAAAAAGATGGTAATCTGATGGGGGTAATCTGGAGAATATGGTGGGGGAGGGAGAACTTCCCAACCCAACTCCATATTCTTGTGTTGCGTCAAACGTGCGGCATGTGGAC